>NC_081555.1:115994783-116230966 GCF_963082655.1 Stomoxys calcitrans
AAACTATTCTTCACACCACGAGTGTTTTCATTTCCAATGGCCTCGTTGATTTTTGTTTTCACAACTCGACAAACTATTTCCCTATTTTCTTTTTTCATTCCTCTTGTCAATGCCACCATTCATCAGATTTTTAATTGAAGAGCAAAAATTATTGTTTTTAATTTTTGTTTCGCCACTGAGCTCGGCGTTCACCGTTCATAAATTCTGGGTAGGCCTGACATTGCAAATTTATTTGGAAATTGGCTTCAAATGTCAACGCTTTTTGCCCCGTGGTATACGGTACCGAGTACTGATGTTGTAGCAACTTTGATTAGTTGCAAATTGGCTGAGTTAGTGCTTCTATGGGCAATGACTGCTTTTAAAGTCATGGACTTCCTTTCGCTGCCTAGGGATTTAATTGCAAAAAACAAACGAAACCCAAACGAAAAAGGGATAAAACAAGTTCCTGATGAAGTTCAAGGGTCAGCAACGCGACGAAAGAAAACTTTTGATGAAAATTTGACTCTTATTAGTTTTTCACTTTTATAAAGAAGAGGGAATTGACAACAATGGCAGAAACTTTTCTTACCCCATAAAACCCCATTGTTTTAATGGGCCAAATGTGTGTACATACATTTACATTACGGATAGAGTTCAATGTCGCTCTAACTTTACCGCCATTGCGTCAGTAATGCGTGGATGAAAAAATCTGATTACTTGATCTCTAGCCTTGGATTTTGGCTTTCAAGAGTCTGACCCAATTACTTGCGAATACTGATTGGATTATGAGAACACCATTAAATTCTTATCCTTAATATCTCGTCGTTGTATAAATCCGGAATTTCTTAATTAAATTTCTGCGGATTGGAAACTTGCTTGTGACGACTTTGTATCGAATTGCTTTTAATGAAATTCTGTGTGCGGGTTGTCAGCATTTTTGGTTTTTTACTTTCGCCATTTCGATCGAGTGTATTAGCTTGGCAACATTTGGGTGGAATAGTCAAAATGGAACAAAACAAAATGCGACCACATTTATGCAACACATACTTAAAATCTATTTGGGGATAAAACCACAATGGGAAAAGAAAACTGAGAAAATATGTTTCCACATTGAATCAAAAACATGCTAAGTAAGAAATTATATTAAATTTTAGTAAAAATGCATTAAGTTGGCCGAGACTTACAAAACATGGACTTCTGCATGAATAAAACGAGTTTAATCCCGGAGTACTTTTTTGATACTCATTTATTTCTTCAAAATCTCATCCTTATATATAAACTTAAAACTAACTACAAACTAAATATCCTAAGAAAGGCAGGCAAATCTAAAAATAATCACTTTGGGAAAATAAGATCATAAACAAAGACGATAAACATCCTATGCAGATACTAAATAAATTTGTCCAGCTGCAAGCCATATGCTTGCCATTCAGACCGCTGTGTTTTCTGATAATCCCTAACTATTTCCTTATCTACGCACATTAAAAACTATCTTCCACTTATCCCTGTGCGATGCGTTGGCTAGGTAAAAATATAAACTCTTATCACATTATGCCTGCCCTTAAAACTATCCTTTAAAATAAACAAAAAATGGAAAGTATCTTATCTATTCGTTCTCAAGGCTAAAACATTTCCATGACACACATCAACTAATATCCCATGTTTAGAAATCTAAACACTGCAAATATTGGGTTGCCCAAAAAGTAATTGCGGATTTTTTAAAAGAAAGTAAATGCATTTTTAATAAAACTTAGAATGAACTTTAATCAAATATACTTTTTTTACACTTTTTTTCTAAAGCAAGCTAAAAGTAACAGCTGATAACTGACAGAAGAAAGAATGCAAGTACAGAGTCACAAGCTGTGAAAAAATTTGTCAACGCCGACTATATGAAAAATCCGCAATTACTTTTTGGGCAACCCAATATATAGGAACAATTGTTTCAATGTTCTTGCCAGGATTCAGGCCCAGCATACAGATTCGTAGGATTTCATGGCAACCTAAGCGTCACTTCATTGGTTGACCACCATAAATGACCTATTACGGATGATGACTGAGGAGGGAAAATAACCCTTATAATACTTCTAAGGGGTAAGGATCCGAATCAGCCATTCAGAAGAGCTGAAATGGTCTGGCAGATGGCACACGACTGGTCTAGACCTAAAGGTCTCAATGTTAACCCAGAAAAGACTAAAATCTCTCTGTTCACGAGGAAGACGAAGGTCAATTTGACGCACAAAGTTCTATCAATAGAACAATTTCAATATCTGACAAGGTCAAATACTTAGGTGTGGTCTTGGACAGGAAACTGAGTTGGAAGTGTCACATTCAGGAACGTACCGAGAAGGCTAACAGATGTTGCGCACTATGTAGACGGGCCGTAGGCTCGAAATGGGGCCTGAATCCCTGAATCTGAAACTCTAAAGGAGCATGAATAGACCAGGACTTACTTACGCCTCAGTAGTTTTCTGGACTGCGATGGAGAATGGAACATTGCGGATCAATGAGGACCACGCCAACTAGGGCACTGGAAACTTTTCTAGATATCCGACCCATGCAAATTGCAAATTTTGCCCGTGAACATTCCACTACGGAACAGGGGAAAACTTATCACATATCAATGAGTGCAGTCCGATTCAAGTTTAAGTTCAATGATAGGGGACCTCCTTTTTATAGCCGAGTCCGAAAGGCGTAACACAGTGCGACACCTCTTTGGAGAGAAGTTTTACATGGCATAGTACCTCACAAATGTTGCCAGCATTAGGAGGGGAAAACCACCGCTGAAAATTTTTTCTGATGGTCTCGCCAGGATTCGAACCCGGATTCGACATGCTAACCTCTGCGCTACGGTGGCCTCTCGACCGACCATAGACACACAAAATATGGGCGAGACAGCCACTGCGTCTATGAGAGTTAAGGCAATGAAAGAATGGATTGAGGATAGGAGCAGCTCATACCATCGCGGTATAATCGGGGCGACTACAGAAACCCTGGAAGGAATGGACGGGAATTCCGATCGGATACCTGAGACGACACTTGAGGTCGAGTGTATTGTCATGTGGAAGAGTATTGCCATGTGGAAGATCATGTTACACGGATGGATCAAAGCTAGAAGACAGAGTGGGCCTGGGGGTTTGTTTTATACTACCTGACCACAATGCGGTCCTGTAGACGGAGATCCGGGCGATCACAGAATACGTGAGGTGGTGTGGTGTAATCGTGAAGACGTCTAGTATGAACATCTTTATGGACAGTAAAACAGGCCATAAGGTCAATAACAACCAGGACGCTTAGATCACGAACAGTCTTGGAATTTAAGAAGGAGATGAACGCCTTTTTTGAGGATGGACGGTACGATTCGCATCGTTTGGGTACCGGATGGATCAAAGCTGGAAGACAGAGTGGGCGTGGGGGTCTACATCGAGAACCCAGATACTGAGATCTGTTTTAGACTACCTGACCACAATACGGTCATGTAGGCGGAGATCCGGGGGATCACGGAATACGTGAGGTGGTGTGGTCTAATCGCGAAGACGTCGAATATGACCATCTTTATGGACAGTAAAACAGGCCATAGGGACAATATCAACCAGGACGGTAAGATCACGAACAGTCTTGGAATTTAAGAAGGAGATTAACGCTATCTTTGAGGATGGATGGTACGATTCGCATCGTTTGGTTACCGGGCCATAGCGGAGTAACTGAGAATGAGAAATCAGACAATATGGCAGTGAAGACCAGAGAACTGCCACCAATAAACATGGTTAACCCGAAGCATATCGGGTCGACGCTGTCCAAGTTAAGGGCGTGGGCGACGAATGCGCATGTAACCCTGTGGAGCAGCGAAATGGTCGGAAGGACGTCGGAAATCCTATTGGGGAGATCCAGATCGTGGGAAGACGAGGCTATCAATGAAAGAAATTAAGAAGGAGGTCAGTATAGCTTTCGGCATTTTATCTCCACAGGTTGTCTTGGCATAGGCGAAGCGAGGAGAACCACGTCCACAAGGGCACTGAAGACTATTCTAGATATCCGACCCACAAACATACAGATTAAGTGGTTTTCGATCAGATACTTGAGATGACATTTGAAATCGAGTGCGAGGCACTGCTGCCAGCGGCCAAGTCTTGGATTGACCACACCCTAGTATTGCCATGTACAAGATCGTGTTATTCGGATGTATCAAAACTAGAGAACAGAGTGGGCCTGGGGGTCTACATTGAGAACCCATGGACTGAGATCAGTTTTAGACCGCCTGATCACAATACGATCCTGCAGGCGGAGATCCTGGCTATCACGGAATGCGCAAGATGGGGTGGTGCTAGTGCGAGGACGTCGAGTGTGAACATCTTTATGGACAGTAAACTGGTCATAAGGGCAATAACACGCAGGACGGTAAAGTCACAAACAGTCTTGGAGTGTAAGAAGGAGATTAACGCCTTCTCTGAGAATGACACAATCCGCATCGCTTAGGTCTCCCTTACTTCATAGCGGAATGAAAAAGCGGACGATTTTGGCAGTGAAGACCAGAGGACGCAGTCAATAAACTTGGTTACACCGAAGCCTTTCGGGTCGACGCAGTCTGAATTAAGAGCGTGGGCTACGAACGTAATACAATACTTTGGAAGAACGAAACTGTCGGTAGGACGACGAAAATCCTATGGGGAAATCCATATTGTGAGAACACGAGTTTATTAGAAAGTAAGTAAGAAGGAGGTCAGTAAAGCTTTCGGTGTTATAACAGGACACATAGCACTATCAACTTACTTTTCCAAAATCAGTGTCATTGCATATGTAGGTAATGCGGGGAAGATGATGAGACGTTGGAGCATTTCCTATGTCATCGCCCGGCTTTCGAGGCTAACAGATACCGGCACTTAGGTGGGGGCACAATATCAGACATTAACCAACTAAGGGGCAAGGTAAGGAAAATAATTGGGGATTTTGGAAGCAGCACGGAATTCCTGACTTAAATTTACTTTTTCGAGGTTACTTTTTATACCCGCTACCGAAGGTTGAGGGTATATTCATTTTGTCACTCCTTTTGCAACACATCGAAATATTCATTTCCGACCCTATAAAGTATGTATCGTCGTTAAAATCAAAGACGATCTAGCCATGTCCGTCCTTCTGTCCGTCCGTCTGACCGTTGTCTGACCGTCTGTCTGTTGAAATCAAGCTATAGTCTTTAAAAATAGAGATATTGAGCTGAAGCTTTGCACAGGTTCTCTTTTTTTATTCATAGGCTATTTAAGTTTGAAGATGGTCTATATCGGATTACATCTTGATATAGCCCCCATATAGACCGATCCGCCGATTAAGGCTCTTAGGCCCATAAAAGCCACATTTATTATCCGATTTTGCTGAAATTCGGGACAGTGAGTTGTGTTAGGCCCTTCGACATCCTTCTTCAATTTGGCCCAAATCGGTTCAGATTTTAATATAGCTGCCATATAGACCGATCTCTCGATTTAAGGTTTTGGCCCCATAAAAGGCGCAATTATAATCCGATTTTGCCAAAATTTGGGACAGTGAGTTGTGTTAGGCCCCTTGACATCCTTCGTCAATTAGGCCTACATTGGTTCAGATTTGGATATAGCTGCCATATAGACCGATTTCTCGATTTAAGGTTTTGGGGTCATTAAAGGCGAAATTATTGTCCGATTTTGCTGAAATTTGGGACAGTGAGTGGTGTTAGGCCCTTCGACATCCTTCTTCAATTTGGCTCACATCGGTTCAGATTTGGATATAGCTGCTATATAAACCGATCTCTCGATTTAAGGTTTTGGGTCAATAAAAGCTGCATTTATTATCCGATTTCTCCGAAATTTGGGACAGTAAATTGTTCTAGGCTCTTTAACATAGTTCTAGAATTTGGCCCAGATCAGTCCAGATTTGGATACAGCCCCCATATAGATCGATCCGCCGATTAAGGGTCTTAGGCCTATAAAAGCCACATTTATTATCCGATTTTGCTGAAATTTGGGACAGTGAGAGATGTTAGGCCCATCGACATCTTTCTTCAATTTGGCTCAGAACGGTCCAGATTTTGATATAGCTACCTTATAGACCGATCTCTCGATTGAAGGTCTTAGATCCATTAAAGGCGAAATTATTGTCCGATTTTGCTGAAATTTGGGACAGTGAGTTGTGTTAGGCCCTTTGATATCTTTCTTCAATTTGGCTAAGATCGGTCCAGATTTGGATATAGCTACCTTATAGACCGATCTCTCAATTGAAGGTCTTAGATCCATTAAAGGCGAAATTATTGTCCGATTTTGCTGAAATTTGGGACAGTGAGTTGTGTTAGGCCCTTTGATATCCTTCTTCAATTTGGCTCACATCGGTTCAGATTTGGATATAGCTGCCATATAGATCGATCTCTCGATTTAAGGTTTTGGGGCCATTAGAGGCGCATTTATTGTCCGATTTTGCCAAAATTTGGGACAGTGAGTTGCGTTTGGCCCTTCGACATCATTCTTCAATTTGGCTCAGATCGGTCCAGATTTGGATATGGCTGTCCTATAGACCGATCTCTCGATTTAAGGTCTAAGATCCATTAAAGGCGCAATTATTGTTCGATTTTGCCTAAACTTGTGACAGTGAGTTGTGTTAGGCACCTTGACATCCTTCTTCAATTTGGCTCACATCGGTTCAGATTTGGATATGGCTGCCATATAGACCGATCTCTCGATGTAAGGTCTTAGGCCCATAAATGGCGCATTTATTATCCGAAATCGCCAAAACTTGGGACAGTGAGTTGTGTTAGGGCCTTCGACAAGCTTCTTCAATTTGGCTCAGATCTGTTCAGATTTGAATATAGCTGCCATATAGATCGATCTCTCGATTTAAGGTCTTGGGTCCATAAAAGACGCATTTATTGTGCGATTTCGCCAAAATTTGGGACAGTGAGTTGTGTTAGGCTTTTCGCATCGTCGTGTCGTACATGGTTCAGATCGGTCTATATTTGGATATATTGGGTGGGCCAAAAAGTAATTGCGGATTTTTTAAAAGAAAGTAAATGCATTTTTAAAAACACCTAGAATGAACTTTAATCAAATATACTTTTTTACACTTTTTTTTTAAGGCAAGCTAAAAGTAACAGCTGATAACTGACAGAAGAAAGAATGCAATTACAGAGTCACAAGCTGTGAAAAAATTTGTTAACGCCGACTATATGAAAAATCCGCAATTACTTTTTGGGCAACCCAATAGCTACCCAAAGGACCAATAAGGGGATATAAATTATGCATTTTTCACCGGATTATGACGACAGGTGGTTCACACATATACCCGAGGTGGTGGGTATCCAAAGTTCAGCCCGGCAGAACTTAAGCCTTTTTACTTGTTAGTATTAAGAGCGCACAACAAGCCGATTACTGGCTGAGGTGTATGTCCATAGTGGCATGGGCCGGGTGAACATCCGCACCCTCTTTTCAACCTAACCTAATCTAGCCTACTTGTTTAAATTAAAATATATTTTATTAATTTTTTTTTATATGTATTTCGTAAAAATTATTTTTGCTACGTACTCCACTTAGCCCACTATGAAGTTAAAAGCATCACAAAGCTTACCACAAACTTCATTTCCGTTAACATTTATGTTTGGTTTGTGCTTGGCTTATTTTCATTGACACTTCTTGCTACAGAAACAATAAATTTATATTAATAAAACTGTACATTGAAGGCGAAAGCCATACAGTTTCGGGTGCCCGCCAGCAGTGGTTTCGCCATGGAAAATCCAGCAATATTCCTAGAATACATGGCAAAAATATGTACAAGGAAGCAATTTATGTGTACCTGCTATCGTGCCATACCTTGCCACACCTCCCCCCCCCCCCCCCTGGTTCTCTGTTGTTTGGTACCCTTGTGTGTGCCTTTGTCTCTTCCGTTTTGTACGCTTAAAACAATTAAAAGCAATGAATATTGCAAATATCGAAATTTATTTTGACAATAAAGCAACTTTTTTTTCGGCTTCCAGGCCGAACTCTAAACAATAGTGAAAGGAGAATTCGAGAAAACAAAGAGAAGCAATGGTCACGTATTGAAATTGTGTTGTTACTGGCATCATGAGGCTTCTGCCATGGTGATGGTGGTTGCAGATACGAGATTGGTTGTCCAACTTTTGCCCCTAGGTTTCGTTGGTTTAGTTAGTTTTCTTGGTTTTATTGGATATGGATTTTGTAACAATTTTGCCTGACATGAGTGTTACAAGATCATTCATTTGATTTGGTGACTATTGCATAGATGCGTGCGTGTTGATGATAATCAATCTTAGGGGAATTTCCGAACGTGACTAACTTTTGGAGTTTTATTTTTTCATCTGTGGTTAAAATGAAGACAAAATGATATGAGAGTAATATGGTGTCCCAAAAATAATGTCACGTTTATTAACTTAGAGAAATGTGACAAATTGGAATTGTTTAAGGCTATTTAAACGAGACAGAGGATGAAAAAATACTAGCAAGCTAACGCCTATGAACATCCATGACCAAATACGATATGGAAGGAGGCATTATGATATCAATAGGACAGTGTCCATTAATTTTCTCAATTTTTTTATACCCACCACCATAGGATTTACGTTTGCAACACATCAAAATATCCATTTCCGACACTACAATGTATATATATTTCGGATCATCATAAAATTATAAGGCGATTTAACCATGCATCTATTGCAATCACGCTACTGCCTCCAAAAATTGAGATATTGAGCTGAAATTGGGCAAAGATACGTCTTTTTGCTGCAAGCCGGTTAAGTTCTTGTACGACCTAAATCGGATTATATTTAGATAAAGCTGCATATAGACCAGCCTACGATCTGAAAATTTATGCTGTAAGTTGTATAAAAAATCCACACATCCAACCCAAATGTGATTAATTTCGGACTTTATTTAAATATAGCTGGCATGGAGACCGATTAAAGGTCTGTGGGCTTCAGAAGTTTCATTTATTGTCCGATTTCCCTGAAATTTCCTTCCGACATCCCACCCAAATATGTTTAAGATTGGCAGCTATATCAGATATAGATATAGCTGTCATATAGGCAGATCCGCCGGATAAGTTTCTGAAGCCCATAAAAGATGTATTTATAAACAGATTTGCTGAAATCTGAAACATCGAGTTGTATGAAGACTTCCGACATCTAACACAAATATGGTCCAGATTGGACTTTATTTAGATAGCTGCTATATAGACCGATTTGCCGGTTAAAGGTCTGAAGTTCATAAAAGCAGCATTCATTAACCGTTTTTACTAAAATTTGAATCAGTGAGTTGTACTAAGACTCCCGACATCCAACTCAAATATGGTTCAAAAGTTTGGATGTTAGATCTACTTCATTCTTTTGGTTTTGGTGTTGGATTGGAGTAGCCAAACCTTTGCTCTGAAAGTGGATATCAGATTCGTTATCTACTCCTAATAACCACATTTATATAAATGTCTGATTTAGGAAGAGTTTATGAGGTGAGCCCTCCCTGAAACACTTGGTCATAAAACAGATATTAGATTTGATCTCCTTTTTGCCATAGTCCACAAATATGTTCAGTTTGAGCAGTATGTAGGGTGGGGCGGCCACCCACGCACTTAGCCCTGAAAAAATATCAACATCGTGCTTTATTCTCAAATTCCATCAAATACCTATTATTTGAGCCCCTTATTGTCATAGTAGGCAAGTATGGCCGGTATGGAAAAGTTTAGAGGGCGGACCCTGCAATAATATCAGCATCGTGCTATAGCACGATTTTTTTTAAGTCCCATAATGTCAAGGTCATCAAATACATCCTATTTGGTGTGATTTATGGTAGTGGGGCAGCCCCTACACACTTGGTCCATCAGCCCCTACACACTTGGTCCATATTGACATCAGATTCGTGCTTTACTCCAATTTTTTCGTTGTCGTCAAATTTGTATGGTTCGGGCGGAATTTGGGGAGTGGAGCGGCCGAACAGAGTCTGGCCCTGAAAAAATATCAGATGCATGTTCTACTCTGAAATATCTTTCATTTAAGTCCTACATTGCCTTATTTGGCAAATAGATCCTGTTTGGGGAGTTTTTTAGGTGTGGGGTGGATCCCCAGAGAGAGAGAGAGAGAGACATAGTATCAAAGTGAGCTTTAATTTCATGCACTACTGCCAAATAGCTTTCATTTGTGCCCCATAATCCCATACGTCCGATTTCGGGTTTTTTTTAGGGTTGGGGCGGTCCCCAAAACACTAATTCTCCAAAATGGATACCTAATTCGGTTTCTACTCTGAATTAACTTTAATTTGAATCTTATATTGTCATGAATTGTCTATATTTATTTCGGGGGTTTTGGGGTGGGTCGGTTCTCTTAGACACCTGACCCAAAATTTGGATACCAATTTTTTTGGTTTTAGGTTATTATAAAAGGACAAACAAAATTTCGCTTAAATCGCACCACCCATCACCGAAATCTGGCGTTACCGAAAATTTGAGCAAGGGGATGGTCCACCTCCCTTAATATATAAAAAAATTAAGCACCCTATTTTCATAATGGGACCATTCTGAACCATATGTGAAAATTTCAATAAAATCGGTTTAGCCGTTTTAACGTTTCAGCATATAACATTGATAACATATGCAGTCGTTTGGTGGAAGGCGTCTATAGGAAGGTTGTGCGCCACACCCCATCTGTCACTTGAGCACAAATTTGAATGACGCTCTCCACTCAAAAATATCTATCACTTGAGCCCCCATTGTTTCAATGGGTCAAATAACCTATTGGAGGCGATTTTAGGAGGTAAAGCACCACCTAGATTCTTAGGCACACCTTTTAAAATCATATTCGTAATCGGCTCCCAAATATATATTGTTTGAGTCTCATATAGTTCTGATTAAGTAATATTCCCAATTGAAGACTTTTTGGGCAGGGGTGACCGCATATTACGTGGACCTATTTTTTTATGTCATATTCGTAGTCAACCTACGAATACCTTTCATTTGAGTCCTATATTGATATGTATGTCCAATATGTCTATTTCGAGTAGTTTTGGGGTTGGGCGATCCCTTGGTTACTTGAACCTATTTGTAAATACCATATTCGTATTCTACTCTCCAATACCTTTCATGTAATGCCCATTTTGTCCTTATCGGTCCACTTTTGATTTTGGCTGGTGTTTCTGGCGTAACGGGGGGACCCTGCCCCCCCTTCCCATAAGAACAATTTATAAAGCCTATTCCTCCTTCCTGAACATATTCGTAATCTACTCCCGAATACATTTCATGTAAGTCCCATATTGTCAGGATCGTCCAATAAACCTATTTCAGGGGGTTATGGGGTCGGGACGGCCTCCCAATTAATTGGACCCAATTTTCACTGTTAAATTCGTACTCTACTTCTGAATATCTTTCTTTTGAGCCCCATATTGTCTCGATCGGTCCTATTTTATTTTTGGGTCGTACATTTGGGGTAAGGGGAAGTGTACGCCCCCCTTCCGATATCAATAAATTATAAAGCCTATTCCTCCTTCCTCACCATATTCGTAATCTACTCCCGAATACCAATCATTTGAACCCCTTTTTATCATGATCGTCCAATAAACCTATTTTATTGGATTTTGGGGTTGGGGCGGCCCCCAATTTTTAATGTGAAATGTATACTCTACTCCTGAATAGCTTTCTTTGAGTTTCATTTTGTCCCTATCGAATTAATTCATACATATATATATTGAATTGTGTACGAGCATTAGGATCCGCCCCATATTTGGCATGGATATCAAGTGTTTTAATAGTTCCAAATGTTATAGCCTTAAAACCTTAAATCGCCTAGAGAGGACAAGATGAAATTCAAACGGACCATACACGGGCCATGCGAGCGGAGGCTACCGAGCGATGACAACGTATAAAAATCGGGCCAGGTGAACGCGACGACTAATACCTAATGTACGGATGTGGAGGGAAAGGAAGCATGGCGACGGAGGCCACCGTAGCGCAGAGGTTAGCATGTCCGTCTACGACGATGAACGCCTGAGTTCGAATACTGGCAAGACCATCAGAAAAAATTTTCAGCGGTGGTTTTCCCCTCCTAATGCTGGCAACATTTGTGAGGTACTATGCCATGTAAAACTTCTCTCCAAAGAGGTGTCGACACGCCGTTCGGACTTGGCTATAAAAAGCAGGCACCTTATCATTGAGCTTAAACTTGAATTGGACTACACTCACTGATATGTGAGAAGTTTGCCCCTGTTCCTTAGTGGAATGTTCATGGGCAAAATTTGCAGGATGTTTCGCCTAGGTCAATAGTCCACTGGAAGACAAGAAGAAGTGGGACGCGGTTATGAAATACGCAGAACAAGTACTTCGCAGCAAGAAGATAGACCTGGACACAGCGGCGTAGAGTATGATTGCCGAGGTCTGAACGCAGACACAAAGAAGATGATGTGGAAATCAGCAGATATGTGATATCACCTCGAAGTAATGCTAAAGCGGTTCCGAGCTGGTATTAAACCCCAGGAGTGACACAGGATTGGTTTTTAGCCAGTACCGTTAATAACGAAGTCCTCCATAACGCGAGAGAAGCACTCGTCACTTGCTTAAACGTTTCCCCATAAAGACAAAAAAGACCCTAAATCGGGAGATTGGTCTAAATGCTAGTTTTTCCTAAATAATGTCCGATCATTACCATATTTGGCGAGGATGTCGAAGGTTTTATAATAACACACCATTTCAGCAAAATTGGATAATAAATGCGCCTTTATGGGCTTAAGATCTTAAATTGGGATCTCTATGGAAGCTATATTCTATTGATAATACGGTCCGATTTAGCCCATTCAAGAACTTACCATTTCTAAGAAACAATAGGGATCTGGGCAAAATTTCAGTTAAATATCTCAAATTTTAAGGCATTAGCTTAAGGACGGACGGTCTTGCAAACAGATACACGGACATCCTTAAATCGTCTTAGAATTTTACTACGATCACAAAAATATATACCGTGTAGGGTCGGAAATTGGTATTTGAATGTATTGCAAATGGAATGACTAAACGAATATACCCCCTATCCAATGGTGGTGGCTAAAAAACTGTTCAACTGTAATCTGTGCTTAATATGTTTCATACGAAAATTATTCTTCTAGAAAAAAAAAGAAATTTAAGTGTATTTTCTCATTAGAATGTATTCAACCATTGCGTAAACATTCGAAATATGGTCGACAATGTGCTTCATGAAAAACACAAAATTTCATTAAAGCATAAGAATGGGGGTACATCCAGGCGTATGATGTATATTATCATAGCAAAAGAACCAACGTGTGCGTTATGTATACGCATGGTGGTACAAATGGTGGTATGGAAAATACCACCAGCCTACACACAGATGATAAAGAACAAGTAAAAGCGTGCTAAGTTCGGCCGAAACGAATCTTGGGAACCCACTACCATGGAATCTGCTAAAAATTTATAAAAAGATAAATTTAGTTGTAGGGCATAATTTTATTTTATATACCAAACTTTTGTCAAACCAGTAAAAATTAAAGCTTCTAGGAACCGAACAAGGATAATCGAGAGACTGGTTTAGGTGGGAGCTATATCAGGATGTAGACTGATTTTGACCGTACAGTTATTGGAAGTCATAACTAAATCGGACAAAAAATGCGGCTTGTGAAGGCTCAGGAAGTCAAATCGAGAGATCGGTTTATATGGTAGCTCCCATATCCAGGTTATAGACCGACTTAAACCGTACTAAGCACAGTTGTTGGAAGTCGTAAAATTGCGGCTTCCAGGGGCTCAAGAAGTCAAATCGGAAGATCTGTTTATACGGGAGCTACATCAGGTTATAGGCGGACTTGAACCGTACTTAGCACAGTTGTTGGAAGTCATAACGGAAAACTACATGCAAAATGTCAGCCAGATCTGACAAAAATTGCGGCTTCCAGGGCCTCACGAAGTAAAATCCGGTTTATATGGAAGCTATATCTAAATCTGAACCGATATGGTCTATTTGCAATCTCCAACGACCTATATCGATAATAAGTATCTGTGTAAAATATCAAGCCGCCAGCTTTACGCGTTCGACCTCTATCATGATTTCGACAGACGGACGGACAGACGGATATGGCTAAATCGACTCAGAACATCGAGAGGATCAAGAATTTATATACTTCATGGGGTCTTAGATGAATATTTCCAGGTGTTACAAACGAAATGACTAGATTAGTATACCACCATCCTTTGGTGGTGGGTATAAAAACAAGTTTCTGTGCCCGTATCTGTTATATAAAAGTAAAGTAACTTAACATTTTATCAGTCCATCTGATCGACATGGGGCGAACAAGATTTAAGAATTGTGAAGTTGCCTACACCGTAATGAATATTTTGCAAAGTTGTTATGAAACAAAAATCTCAAGCAATTTTGGGGAAAATTATTTTAATTAAAGGTCCATTGAACTACCTTCAACGATTTGCAGGTTTATTGAGATTAAAGCTTTTATACCCTCCACCATAGGATGGGGGTATACTTTTTTCGTCATTCTGTTTGTAACACCTCGAGATATGCGTCTAAGTATATATTTTTAGCTTGCTTTAGAAAAAAAGTGTAAAAAAGTATATTTGATTAAAGTTCATTCTAAGTTTTATTAAAAATGCATTTACTTTCTTTTAAAAAATCCGCAATTACTTTTTGGGCATCTCGATATATTCTTGATGGTCTTGTCATCTTAAGTCGATCTAGCGATGTCCGTCCGTCTGTACGTCCGTCTGTCCGTCCGTCTGTCCGTCCGTCCGTCCGTCTGTCCGTCCGCCTGTCTGTCTGTCCGTCCGTCCGTCCATCTGTCTTTCCGTCAGTCTGTCCGTCCGTCTGTCCGTCCGTCCGTCAGTTCGTCCGTCTGTCCGTCCGTCTGTCTGTCCGCCCGTCTGTCCGCCCGTCTGTCCGTCCGTCTGTCTGTCCGCCCTTCTGTCTGTCCGTCCTTGAAATTTTGCACATATGCTTTTTATTAGTATAGGACGGTTGGGATTGTAAATGGGCCAAATTAGTCCATGTTTTGATATAGCTGCCATATAAAACGATCTTGGGTCTTGACTTCTTGAGCCTCTAGAGGGCGCAGTTCTCGTTCGATTTGACTGAAATTTTGGACGACGTGTTTCGCTATGATTTCCAACAACTGTGCTAAGTATGGTTGAAATGGGTTCATAACCTGATACAGCTGCCATATAAACTGATCTTGGGTTTGACTTCCTGAGCCGCTGGAGGGCGCAATTCTCGTCCGGTTTGACTAAAATTTTGCACGACGTGTTCCGCTATGAGTTCCAACAACTGTACTAAGTATGGTTGAAATCGGTTCATAACCTGATATAGCTGCCATATTAACCGATCTTTGGTCTTGACTTCTTGAGCCTCTAGAGGGCGCAACTCTCGTTCGATTTAACTGAAATTTTGCACGACGTTTTCGCTATGACTTCCAACAACTGTGCTAAGTATGGTTTAAATCGGTTCATAACCTGATATAGCTTCTATATAAACCGTTCTTGGGTCCTGACTTCCTGAGCCTCTAGAGGGCGCAATTCTTATCTGATTGGAATGAAATTTTGCACGACGTCTTTCGCTATGACTTCCAACAACTGTCTTAAGTATGATTTAAATCGGTTCATAATCTGGTATAACTGACATATAAACCGATCTTGGGTCTTGATTTCTTGAGCCGCTAGAGGGCGCAATTCTCGTCCGATTTGGCTGAAATTTTGCACGTAATGTTTTGGTATTACTTCCAATAACTGTCTTAAGTAATCGGTTTATAATCTGGTATAGCTGTCATATAAACCGAACTTGAATCTTGACTTCTTGAGCCAATAGAGCGCGCAATTCTCATCCAATTTGGGTGAAATTTTGCATGAAGTGTTCTGTTATGACTTCCAATAACTGCGCTTAGTCTGGCTCAAATCGGTTCATAACCTGATATAGCTGCCATATAAACCGATCTGGGATCTTGACTTCTTGAGCCTCTAGAGGGCGCAATTCTTATCCGATTTGCAGAAATTTTGTACAACGGCTTCTCTCATAACCTTCAACATACGTATTGAACATGGTCTAAATCGATCAATAGCTTGATACAGCTCCCATATAAACCTATCGCTCGATTTTGCTTCTTGAGCCCCTACAAGACGCAATTCTTATCCGAATGAACTGAAATATTACGCAATGACTTGTACAATGTTCAGCATTCATTTATGGTCCGAATCAGACTATAACTTGATATAGCTCCAATAGCATAACAGTTCTTATTCAATATTCTTTGTTTGCCTAAAAAAGAGATACCGCGCTTAGAACTCGACAAATTCGATCCATGGCGGAGGGTATATAAGATTCGGCCCGGCCGAACTTAGCACTCTCTTACTTGTTTAATAAAATTTTCCCTTTTCCATAGCATCTCATAAAGCACTAATGAACGCTTCGAAAAACTATAAAAAGTATTCAATTTAAATTTCATTTCATATTCCACACCCAATTCCCATAGCTAATACCAAAAGGCCAGAGCTAACGAGAAAACTAAGGTCATACACTTTAAATCGGTACGTTGGTATGTCTGACAACCAATTTGGCAAAAAGAACGCATTAACGCATGCAGCGTTATCACAAATGAAAATAAATTGATTCGAAAACGTCCATAACACTGCAAATGGTGGCTTGGATTTTCCAGACATTTCGCAAAGGTAGGACGACAGACAGACAGGCATTATGCTCAAAATGAAGTTAAGTAAACTTATTGTGAAGGATCATTAGATGCGTCTGTATGTGTGCGAGCGTGCGTCAAGAAAGTCTAAGTGATTTCTATACTAAAATTTAATGGAGAAAAAAAGAAAGCCATTTTATGTTTCAGTCTAATACCTAAGCTTTTGCTTAAAGTCTGTCTTTAAAGGCAAACAACATTTCCATACATTTGTCAATTAGGTATTATTGAATGATTTTTTGTGCTCATATAAGCAAAACACAAAAAACCAGCGTAGGTACACAACAGAATCATAATAATTTAATTTTGACGAAATTGTATCTGCAAATTTGGATGAATATAAAAAATACGTGTGTGACGAAAAAATCGAATATCACTACGCAAAAGCTATTTTGCCTGACTGAAAAATTGAATGACAGACAGACGAATGACTACCCAGCCGCAACCGCTAAGGCTAGAATCATGAAATTTGGCACTATTCACAAGAAAAAAGCGTATTAAGTTCGGCCAAGCCGAGCATAGTATACCCACTACCATGGATTCTACTCAAAATTTGCCTTTGTTAACTCAGATCAAAAACCCATGTCCAAACTGAAACTTTAGTAGACGACATGGAAGTAAGAGCAAAGACAACGGAGAACATGTTCAGGCTTTTGATGAAAACCCATTTTCCAAAGGATACGATGGGACTCACAGAGACACCGGAATCTTGGAATAATGACGTTGATCGCAGGTTTATTATAAAGGAGTTTATGGTCAAGGAAGCCTTAAAGAGCTTCAAACCATTTAAGTCAACCGGATCTGATGGAATATTTTCGGTGTTACTACAAAAAGAGGCAGACTATCTGGCGCCTCACAGCGTGCCTAGGACTTGCATATACTCCGAAAGCCTGGCAGAAGGCAAGGGTGGTGTTTATACCCTAGCCCCGCAAGGCAAGTTATGCGACACCCAAGGCCTATAGACCTCTAAGCCTTACGTCCTTTCTACTCAAAACCATGGAACGTATTGCGGACACCATGATAAAGAGTAGGACATCCAGCGAACTGCTTAAATACAAACAGCATGCTTATATTAAGGGAAGGTCAGTGGTAACTGCCCTGCTCAAGGTTGTGCATAAAATAGAAGAATCCTTCGATGCCAAAAAGTACACCCTGGCAGTATGCATTGACATCGAGGGGGCTTTTAACAATGTGCGGACCTACACACTGATTCAAGCCTTAGACCAGTACCGGGTGGACCCGGTCCTTAGAGACTGGATAAACCATATGCTAAGGAACAGGTGGATGAATTGTGTGTCCCATGGCATAAATATAAAGGAGAAAGAGGCACAGGGCACGCCACAGGGGAGCATTTTATCGCCACACCTATGGGTGATCACCATAAATGACCTATTACGGACTGAGGAGGAATTTGAACCCGTTTGCTACGCAAACAATGTTATAATACTTCTTAGGGGTAAAGATCCGAACCAGCTATGCAGAAGGGCCCAAAGGGTCTTGCATATGGCATATGACTGGGCTAAGCCCAGGTATCTCAATGTTAACCCAGAGAAGACTAAAATATGCCTATTCACTAGGAAGTCGAAGATGGGGCAATTTAACGCACCACGTTTCCTCAATAAGATGATTTCGATATCTGACAAGGTCAAATACTGAGGTGTGATCTTGGACAGGAAACTGAATTGGAAGTGTCACATTCAGGAGCGTACTGAGAAGGCTCACAGATGTTGGGCACTATGTAGACGGGCCGTAGGCTCGAATTGGGGCCTGAATCCGAGGATAGTCTACTGGTTCTACAGGAGCGTGATTAGACCAATACTTACTTACGCCTCAGTATTTTGGTGGACTGCTATGGAGAACAAATGCAACATAAGGCCCATACAACAGGTTCAGAGATTATGTTGTCTTGGCATAGGCTGAGCGATGAGGACCAAGCCCACTATAGCACTGAAGACTAATCTAGATATCCGCCCCATTGACATACAGATTTAGTGTGAGACAGCCACTGCGGCGATGAGATTTAATGCGATGGGAGATTGGATTAAGGATAGGAGCAGCTCACATCATCGCGGTATAATCGAGGCGACGATATGAAACCTGGAAGGAAGGGGAGAGGTTTCCGATTGGATACCTGAGATGAACCTTGAAGTCGAGTGCGAGGCACTGCTGCCATCGGCGCAGTCTTGGATTGACGGAGCTCTAGTATTGCCATCTGGAAGATCTGTTACACGTATGAATCAAAGCTAGAGGACAGAGTGGGAACCCAGGGACTGAGATCTGTTTTCGACTGTCTGACCATAATACGGTCCTGCATGCGGAGATTCGGGCGATCACGGAATAGGTGAGGTGGTGTGGTGCTAATGGGAGGTCGTCGAGTGTGCACATCGTTACCGACAGTAAAATTGCCATAAGGGCAATAACAAACAGGACGGTAAGGTCACGAACAGCCTTGCAGTGTTAGAAGGAGATTAACGCCTTCTCTGAGGATGGCAAAATACGCATCGTTTGGGGGCCGGGCCATAACGGAGCAAGGGGAAATGAAAGGGCAGACAATTTGGCGGTGAAGTCCAGAGGATTGCCGTCAATAAACTTGGTTAACCCGAAGCCTTTCGGGTCGACGCAATCCGAGTTAAGGGAGTGGGCAACGAATGAAAATTCCAGCCAAATCAGATAAGAATTGCGACTTCTAAATAGAAGCTCAAATAATCAAGACCCAAAATCGTTATATATGGCAGCTATATCCGGATATAAACAGATTTAGGCTATACTCGGCACAGTTGTTGGATGTCATTTCAAATTGATTTGTGCAAAATTTTAGCCAAATCAGGTAAGAATTGCGCCTTCCAGAAGCTCAAGAAATCAAGACCCATGATCGGTTTATATGGCAGCTATATCAGATTATGGACTAATTTTGACATTACTTGACACAGTCGTTGGATGTCATATCAAATAATATGTAAAACATTTCAACCAAATCGGATATGAATTGCGACATAGACAAATTTAGGCCATACTTGACACAATTGTTGAAAGCTTTACAAAAATACAAAAACGATACGTGCAATATTTCAAGCAAATCGGATAAGAATTTGGCCCTCTAGAAGCTTAAGAAATCAAGACCCAAGATCGGTTTATATGGCAGCTATATTAGGTTATAGACTGATTAAGACCATACTTAGGACAGTTGTTGGATGTCATAACAAATTGATATGTGCAAAAATTTCAGCCAAATCGGATAAGAATTGCGCTCTCTAGAAGCTCAAGAAGTCTAGACCGAAGATCGGTTTAGATGGCGGCTATTCGAAACATCGACTGATTTGGCCCATTCACAATCCCAACCGACCTACACCTATAAGAAGTATTTGTGGAAATTTCTCCTCCCCTTCTCATAATTGTCAAAAATGCCAGATTTCGTGTGCCTTCTTATAGTAACCTAAAAACAAAAATTTGGTATCCGAATTTCGGATAACAAATTTGAACCCAATTTTAAATATCATATTGATACTCTACTCCTGAACTCTTTCCAATATTGTCCCGATCGGTCCTCTTTTTTTCGGACGGTACTCTTGCTGCGACGCGCTAATTATTTGGATCCAATTTTTGGCACCATATTCGTATTCTACTCCCGAAAACCTTTCATTTGAGTTCCATACTGTCCCAATCGGTCTACTTTGATTTTGGGAACTACTTTTGGGACGGGTTTGAGCTTGGGACGGCTCCTTAGGTACTTCGACCCTATTTTATATGTCATTTCATACTCTACTCACAAATACCTTTCATTTGAGTCCCATATTCTCCTGATCGGTCCACTTTTGATTTTGGACACTACTTTCGGGCGGTTTTGGACCTGTGGCGGTCTTCTAGGTACTTGGACTCAATGTTTAATACCGAATTCGTATTTAACTCCCAAATACCTTTCTTTTGAGTCGCATATTCTCCCAATCGGTAAATATGTCTTGCTGGGGGCTATTGGAGGGTGGGGAGGAATACACCAAGGAATACATGTTGATGTCAGATGTGTACTATACTTTAAAATACCTTTTATTTGATACCCATATTGCCCAAAGTCGTAAAAGTCCCTGTTGGATGGTGTTTTTGGGGGTGGGGGACCCCTCGACACTCAGGGTGTCATTTTTGTGCCAAGTTCGCACTCTTAAAAACCTTTCATTTGATACGCATACTGTCCCAATTGGTAAACATGTCCATTGGGTTTGGGGATGGGACGTCCCCCAGGGTTATTTGACCCCAAAGCTTTATACCAATTTCTTGTTTTTGGGGTACCATAAGGTGGCATACGAAATTTCCCTTAAATCGGTACACCCATCTGCGAGTTCTGCGGTTTTTGAAAATTGTGATAAGGGGGAGGGTTTTTGAAGTGGCGGACCCCACCAAACACTTAGGGTAAAATTTGTATACCCAGATCATACTCTACTCTTAAATACCTTTCATTTGATACCCATATTGTCCTAATCGGTAAACATGTCCGTCTGGGTGGGTTTTGGGATGGGACGTCCCCCCAACAATTTTATACCAATTTCGTGTTTCTGGGGTACCATAAGGTGACATAAATCGGTGCACCCATCTCGGAGATCTGGTGTTTTTGAAAGTAAGGTATTGAAAAAAAGAAAAGTACCTGATATCCACTTGTGGGACCAAGTACAATATTTAGGGGACCACCCCAGCCCCCAAAACACCTCTAAATCGGCCATGGTAATATGGGCCTTAAATTAAAGGTATTTGAGATAAGAAAATGAATTTTATATCCAATTTTGGGGCCAAGTGTTTGGGGGACGCATCATGCCATAAATTCCTCTTATACAATATGGGGTTTAAATAAATGGTATTTGATAGTTCAGCACGATACTTTTTCGGGGCTAAGTGTATGGGGGACCACCTCACCGCCAAAACACCCCTAAATCGGACATACATATTTACCGACCATGGCAATATGTGGCTCAATGAAAGGTATTTGGGAGAATAGCACGAAATTGATACCCACATTCGGAACCATGTATCTGGGGGTCCAGACCACCCCCTAAACTCTCCAACCACCACCCTCCCGCCCCGAAATACCGTAAGTCAAGCGACATACATATACCACTATCGTAACATGGTATGTCACTAAAAGTTCTTGAATTGTCTTAAATAAATGCTCAAACCATAATTGTCTAGTTTTGCTAGTTTTTCAGTAAAATTCGTTTTTGACAAAACTCTGTGAACGTCAAAACCGTGAGCGGGTCATAAACTTTAAACTATCATAGAAAACACATTTCATGCCAGACACATTTTCCAACAATTTTCCAATTTTTTTTCTTTGTACTAATTGTGTTCTTAATTCGCGACAGCCTTAGAGATTATTCCCATTGTGCTCATCACTTTAAGATTCTATCGTAAAACTTTTCCACTCAATTGTTTGAAGTTTGCTTCAGTTTTTTTTTTTTTTTTTTTGCTTTCAACAAAACTTTTATAATTGCTGATAAAAACAATGACATTCAAGACATTCGATCAGTTAAACCTTTAGGCACTTAAAATACTCATGAATGCCACACAAAAGATAAACACATCTCTATAACTGTGGGGCAGTGTATGGCTCAATGGCATGCCACATGCTGCAAATAGAAAAGTTGCTGTATTTTGCATAGCGCGAAAATAATAGAATCCCACTTTGGCAAAACAACAAAAACAAAACTAGCACATCCTGTGAAAATTTTCCTTCAACTTTTCCCACATTGCCATACACATTAGGGGCAAAAAAAATTAAAACGAAATGCCTTCCTCGAGCCTCTTCTTCTGCATGGCCTAGCAAGTAGACACACAAAAGCTTTTAAAAGTGTCACAATTTATTGTAAATACAAACGTAACAGCGCAAAGGATATAAAAAAGTAACGCCACAGCAACATGACAAAAAAAAACCCATAACGATAACGACAACGACAATGGCAATGACAAAGAGAACGACGACAAAATGTTTTTCTTTCATTCTTTTTTCCTGGAATGCAAAAAAAAGGAAGATATCCATGAAATGGAGCATTTTGAAAAGTTGTAGTCTAAGCAACAGGCGGTTGTTTTATTCAATTTTGCTATAGTTACGCTGCACAGTGGGAAGAGAAAACAATGTTGAGGTTTTTTTATACTAATACTACTAAATTTCCCATGAACATTCCATTCAGGAACAGGAGATACTTCTCTCAATGAGTGCAGTCCTATTAAAGTTTTAGCTCATTGATAAGGGACCTTCTTTTTATGCCAAGTCCGAACGCCGTGCCGCATAGCGACACCACTTGGTAGAGAAGTTTTAACATGGCAAGATGCCTTATAATTGTAGCCAGCGTTAGTAAGGGGATAACCACCGCTTAAAATTTTGTTGATGTTCACGCCCGGATTTGAACCCAGGCTTTCGGCGGACATGCAAACCTTTGCGCCACGGTGGCCTCCTGACGTTTTTTATGAGGCATGTTAAAGAGCACTCTTTTTGGGTGGGAAAGAGAAATTTGTTAGGGGGTAAGTTCCCGGGGGAGTTTTCTTGCATTGACCCCAAACATCTGCAAAAGACCTCTTGCCAACGTTATCCCATGTCCAATGTCTCAAACTTCTCACATATTAATGAGTGATGCCCGATTCAAATTTTAAGCTCAATGGTCCTCCTTTTTATAGCCGAGACCGAACGGTGTGCCGCAGTGCGATACATCTTTGGGGAGAAGATTTTACATGGCTGTCATACCAAATGGTGCAGTATCTCAAAAATTTCGCCAGCATTGGGAGGGAAAAACCACCGCTGATAATTTTTTTTTTCTGATTTTCTCCCCAGGATTCGAACTTAGGTTTTCTGCGTCATAGGTGGACATGCTAACCTCTGCGCCACCTTGGCATAGGATTATTCTCCCAAACACTCCAAGTACAGTCTAATCTACTTTCGCAAGCACCCATGCTTCGGAGCCATACAACGGCAAGGGTAGTATGAGTTTGTGTAGTGTAATTTTCATTTGTCGAGAGGTGGCTTTGCCTTTCCTCTGCTTACTTAATACAAAGTAGCATCTGTTAGCCAATATTATCCTTCTTTTTATTGCAAAACTGGTATCTTTTGTTTCGGTTATGGCGGTGCCGACGTAGATAAATTTGCTGACTATCTTAAAGTTGTGGTTACCAACTTTCTCCATTTTCTTTATCCGTCCGGGTTTACAGGGCTTAGTTGGGAGGTGTGCACATGAGTCGTGAGTAGTCGAGTCACGCAAGAGTCCAAAGATTCATGAGTGAGATCCAAATGGAATGACGTGATCGTGCGTAAACTGTCCCCATGTCTGAAACCTCGTTATTGAACGGTTCGTTGAGGTTCTTTCCTATTTTACATGACACGCGTGTATCAGCAAGCGTCGTTCTGCAAAGTAGTATCAGTTTTGCAGGAATATCAAGCTCAGATACGGCTTGAAATACCCTTGAACATATAGGGCTATCGAAGGCGGCTTTGTAGTCAACAAAGAGATGGTAGGTTTTGATTTGTCCTTTCCAGGATTTGGCGCAATGTAAATATCTGGTCTATGGTGGATTTACCAGGTCTAAGGCCACACTGGGCCACACTGATAGGTCCGAAATATTTTGTTGACTTTAGATTTTAATCTTTCACACAGTACGCTCAATAGTATCTTGTACGCGGTGGAGACTAATTTCTCTGTAGTTGGCACATACCGTCTTGTCCCATTTCTTATGTACAGTACGCTGAGTTTCCAATTATCGGGTATGCGTTCTTCTAGCCAAATTGTGCAGTAAATCTTATCAACGTTAAACAACTCAGGCGGGTACCCATCAGCTCCTGCTGCCTTATTGTTTTTCCGCGGGGCTACTGCTACGTGCGCACAACAAGCCGAATACTTGGTTTAGGTGTATGCCCATAGTGGAATGGGGCGGGTTAATTTCCGCACCCTCTCCGGTCTTAAACAAATCACCCTATCCGGTCTTAAACAATTCAGCTTGCTACCCATCATCTCCTGCAGCCTTATTTTCAGCCGTGGTAATTGCTACGTGCGCACAACAAGCCGAATAGTTGGCTTAGGGGTATGCCCATAGTGACATAGGGCGGATTAATATCCGCAACCTTCTTTTAAACCTTACCCAACCGAACAAACTTTGTTCCATCTTCAAGGATTAGTTTTGTGGTACATTCATGGTTATCAACATCGGATACCAGCAGGTGGAAAATTTGTTCTTTATATATCCTCAGCACACTATATGTATGTGTTACGAGATCTTCTTCTTTTTCTCTGCAAGAGGGTGTGCCTGCCAATCGGTTTGATGTTTAATTGTTTGGTAGTTTTTTTTTCTTACTTCAATCTGGCTCCTGAACATCTCAATTTGCTCAAACTTACGTCCTTCCATATCATATCCTTCTTCTTCTAGCGGAAAAGACGTTTTTCCTCCCTCTTCTTCTCCCTATAACTCTCCTTCATTTGTCGGGTTGCTACTGACTGTAAGATTGCCCTGTAAGACGCATTCTTAGCTTCAGTAGATTTTTGGCACTCCTGGTCGTATCATGGGTTCCTTTGGGGGGAGGTTTTTGGAACCCAAGTACGGCTCTTTCCATGGAGTGGGCAATGGTTTACCATTGCACTGGTTTACTATTGGGACAGGGAGTGCTTTCTTCAAGCAATTGGGTCAGCCGAGTGGAGTATGCCATTGCTCCCTGTTGTGTTTGCAGCTTTTCAATGTCCAGCTTCCGTGCAATGTCCGATCGTACGTTTCTCACCATACAAAGACGGCTGCAATCCTTTGCTGCAACAAGATAATGGTCCGAATCGATGTTCGCTCCTCGCGGACCGATGGTTTATCTGAATGCCTACCATCTATCACAACATGGTATCACATTAGGTTTCTCGTGTTTTGATCGGGTGACAGCCACGTGGCCGTGTGAATGCTTTGATGTTCGAATCTGATGGTGCAAACCACCAGATTTGCCCCAACGATGCCTGTTAACCTCAATCTCTCATTGGAAGTTTCTTTGTGTAGGCTAAATTTTCCGACGTTGGGCCAAATATATTTTCCTTTCTTATTTTCGCATTAAAATCTCCCAGAACTATTTTTATATCATGGGCGGTCATATTCTCTTTTTAGGCGTTCGTAGAAGATATTCTTGGTCTGTTCGTCCTTGTCTTCCGTCGAGGATTTGAGCAAATAAGGCTGATGTTGACGAACTTGGCCTTTATGCGGATTGTGGCTAGCCTCTCATCCACTTCCGGCTGTATGGATTACACCCTACCTGAGCCGCTTTTTGATAAAAAAAAAGTACAGTACCACTATTTCTGATAGAACCGATTGAAACTACAGAAGTTACATAGACTTCTATACGGATGGTTTCAAACTAAACGACCAGGTGAGCTTTGGGATGTACTCTTAAGATCTAGAACTGGTCATATCGAAAAGGTTACCCACCCACTGCGATATGTATCAAGCTGAGACCCTGTGGTGGAATGGCTAAGATATAATGTCATAACGACGATTGGCATAAATATCTTCTCAGACAACCAGGCAGCCATTAAATCCCTGGAAAACGTATTTCTGAACACAAAAACCGCCCTCGCAGATCTCTCAACCAGATAGCCGAACAGTTCAAAATTCAAGTGTTGTGGGTGCCGGGCCACAGAGATATCCCAGGGAATTGTAAAGCGGACGAGCTTGCGTGACTAGGAATTATCCTACACATTCCAGGGATACTGGAATCTATGGGTATGCCTCTAGCGACATATAAGCTAAATTTTAAGAGCCAATCTCGAAGGATAACGAATGATAGATGGTCACAAAGAGGGGGATGTAAGCATTCCAAAAATATGTGGCCTAATCTAGACTTTAAGAGGTCTACCGCTTTGCTATCATTGGCTAGTCAGAGACAGATGTCTCAGTCATTGTGTCCCTCATGGCAGGTCACTGTCTAATCGGAAAACATGCTGACAGACTGAAGGTTACCAGCAACGACTTTTGCAGAAACTGTGAGGACATCGAGGAAGAAGAGACTTTAGAACACCTTCTGTGTGTGTCCCGCACTAGCTGTCAGAAGGAGTTTAGCTTTAGGTTCTCATTTCTTTGAGAACCTGTCTGATTAAGCGGATGTGAACATCCTCAAGTTAATGGGCTTTTCAAAGCGTTTTGGATGGTTCAACGGTAAAAACTGGAATGCATCTTCCTTCTTGTGTTCCTGTGGTATCACAATGGATGAAAACGTCTAACTGAGTCTGATGGCAGACCGCCACTAAACCTATCCTAACTTCATCCAGCAGAGTAGACCTGCAGATAAGGTGTTTCAGTCTACGACTAACGACAAATTCACAGTCAAATTCATGACTCGTCTCATGGCAGCTTTTACATAGGGCGTCATTTCTCGGTGTTCTTGTGGAGGCCCTCTGGAGCCATCGCACCTCCTGTATGGCCATCGCACTTATTTCTGCCCTGTATTTCTCCAATACATTCGCCAGTGAGTATACAGTACCCTCTCTGTAAAGAGTGGGAACATTCCAGGTGCAGATATGCAAATCATGGTTCGATCTCCCACTAACCACAAATCCACAGCCAAATTCATGACTAATTTCATGGCAGCTTTAACATTGGGCGTCACTTCTCGGTGTTCTTGTGGAGGCCCTCTGGAGCCAACGCACTTCCTGTATGCCCATCGCACTTATGTCTGCCCTGTATTTCTCCAATACATCCGCCAGTGAGTATACTGCACCCTCTCTATAAAGAGTGGGAACATTCCAGGTGCAGATATGC
Source organism: Stomoxys calcitrans (assembly GCF_963082655.1). NCBI lineage: Eukaryota > Metazoa > Arthropoda > Insecta > Diptera > Muscidae > Stomoxys > Stomoxys calcitrans. The sequence goes on from NC_081555.1 coordinate 116,022,197, forward strand.
AAATCATGATCCTGAAAACATTTGCGGGACTCGTCTACATAAGGGGGATCTGTTTTTAATCTTCGTCATTTATTCGAAGTAAACTCTTTAAGTATTCCGGGTGATGGGCTACCAGCACGACTCCCCAACCCACCTTTTTATCGTTCTACAGGTGAACTCGTGGCACATTTTAGCTCACCAGCTACCTTTAACGTATGTGAAAGGTAGCTATCCAGGTGACACCTTCACATTTCATATGAAGAAAGACCAAGATAAGCCTGGATTTTGCTAAGTTAAAACCAAACAGAGCCTTTGCTTGGTTTCCAACATCCCCAAGTTACCCCCCCACTAATAAATCGCATGACTCCAAATCCTATTTGGCACTCTTAGCTATTTCATCAATAATTAAAACAGGCAGTACAATGCAATTATCAGCTTTAAGGCCATGTCATTTCCGATCCCTAACATAAACAAATTACCAAAGAAATAGCTAATCCATCATCCACTGTGCATTGCTGCCTTCCCCAAGTAACCAACCCACAACTACGGCGCCATTCAAATTCGTAAGGTATGAAAACAAAATGATTCTTCTACAGTCTTCCCGTCGGTGTGGTTAAATTTAAATAAACAGTTGAAGTAGTGTTTGTATGTACATATGTATGTGGCTATTCAGAACGTTTTATATAAGCCATATATGCTTGTATATATACACACAGAAAAAGCCCCTGTTTGGGTGTGTAACGTGCCAGTGCAAGTCAAGCGAGCATTCATACCGTTGAGATGTATGAAAAATTGTTTATGAGTGTGAATGTTACTGCGAGCATTCAGCACACTACATTCATACATACACACATGCATAGTCATATGCATGAATATTCAAATAATTGAAGGATATTTAAATAAATAACCGGTGTTTCATATTCGCGTAAAGTTTAGCGAAAGAATTACATATCGTATGGCAGTGGCTGCACATGACAGTTTGGAAAATTATGAAAAATGTGAAATGATGTTATCAACCTGAAAAGAGGGGGCCAAATGGACAACTTAAATGACAGATTATATTGTTGAAAAATTACAAAAAAATGTAATGGATCTTTCAACAGAGGTAACAAGTAAAAACGTGTTAAGTTCAGCCAGGCAGAATCTATTCTTCTTCTTCTGTATATATAAAAGTGTCGCGTGATTGACTGATGACTCACTGATCACTGCCCAGCCCAAACTGTTAAAGATTGAATTATGAAATTTTGCACGAATATTGGTCTAGGCTCGGAGGCGCAAGACAAGGCCGGATTTGATGTTATTCGTACTTTAAGGTGTGTATGGCGAATGGATAGGGCTACGAGAATGTTCTTGGGCTTAAATTAAAGAGCACATCAAAAAAATAACTCTTGAAGAAAAACATTTTGGAATTGGTACCGGAAGAGGGAAGTACCGAAATTGGTACTTTTTTACGGATTGAGCTAGAGCTCTGAAAAAATAAATAAATCTTGAAGAAAAACATTTTGGAAAATCGTACCGGAAGTGGGAAGTACCGAAATTGGTACTTTTTTACAGATTGAGCTAGAGCTCTGAATTTTGGAAACTAGGTACACTTTGGTGACCTTAATGGGTTTGACTAAAAGAGTTTTCGGAAATTTGTACATTTCAGAACTTAAAAAAATACCAAAAATGTACGAAATGGGTAAACTTTGAACAGAGGGAATGGATAGAAGTAGAATTTTGTAGTTAAAAGACATCTGCTGCAAAAGAAAAAATAATGAAAGTAAAAAGAAACAAGTAAATGCGTGCTAAGTTCGGGTGGGCCGAATCTTGGGAACCCACCACCATGGATTCTGCTAAAAATGTATACAAAATAAATTTTGGTGAAGGGCATAATTTTATTCTACATACCAAACTCTATCAAACTAGCAAAAATGAAAGCTTCAAGGTAGCGAACAAGGATGTCAAATCGGAAAAACGGTTTATGTGGGAGCTATATCAGGTTCTTGACCGATTTCGACCGTACTTGGCACAGTTATTGGACGTCATAATAGAACACCACATGCAAGGGCTTAAGAAGTCAAATCGGTAGGTCGGTTCATATGGGAGCTACATCGGAGGCCACCTTAGCGCAGAGGTCAGCATGTCCGCCTATGACGCTGAACGCCTGGGTTCGAATACTGGGGAGACCATCAGAAAACATTTTCAGCGGTGGTTTTCCCCTCCTAATGCTGGCAACATTTGTGAGGTACTATGTCATGTAAAATCTCTCTCCAAAGAGGTGTCGCACTGCGGCACGCCGTTCGGACTCGGCTATGAGAAGGAGGCTCCTTATAATTGAGCTTAAACTTGAATCGGACTACACTCATTGATATGTGAGAAGTTTGCCCCTGTTCCTTAGTGGAATGTTCATGGGCAAAATTTGCATTTGCATATCGGGTTATAGACCGATTGTCACAGTTGTTGGAAGTCATAACTGAAGACTACATGCAACATTTCGGCCAAATTGGACAAAAATTGCGGCTTCCAGGGGCTCAAGAAGTCAAATCGGGAGATTGGTTTATATGGGACCTATATCTAAATCTGAACCGATTTGGCCCATTTGCAATCCCCAACGACCCACATTGATATTAAGTATCTGTGCAAAATTTTAGGCGGCTAGCTCTACGCGTTCGACCTCTATCGTGATTTCGAAAGACGGACGGACAGACATGGCTAGATCGACTCAGAACGTCGAGACGATCAAGAATATATATACATTATGGGGCCTTAGACGAATATTTCCAGGTGTTACAAACGGAATGACTAGATTAGTATACCTCATCCTATGGTGAAGGGTATAAAAATGGAAAAATTGTACTGGTAACGGGAGAAAACATACATTTAGTACCACAATTCGTATTATTTGATACTTCTCTTACAGATGAAACTGAAATTTGGCATGTAGGCGCAATTATAAAATATACATTGAGTGACTAAGTGATCTATTCTTATTTGTACATTATGGTACCAAAAATTGGTACCATTTGGTACTTTCTTTACAAATGGAGCTAGATGTTTGAAATTTGGTATATAGGTACAACTATCAAATATATGAAGGGTGATTAAATGGTCTATTCATAATTCGTACATTTTGGCACCAAAATTGGTACCATTTTGTACATTCATTACAACTGGAGGTAGAGGTCTGCAATTTAGCATGTAGGTTCAACTATTAAATATATGATGGGTGACTAAATTATGTATTAACAATTTGCACTTTTTTAGACCAAAATTGGTACCATTTTGTACCTTATTTACAAATGGAGCTAGAGGTTTGAAATTTAATATACAGGTTGAATTAGGAAATCTATGAGGGGTGACTAAATGATCTATTCAAATTAGTATATTTTGGTACCAAAATGGGTTTTTCACATTTCGTACATTTTGGTACCGAAATCGGTACCATATGGTGCTTTCTAACCAAATGGAGCTAGAGGTCTAATATTTGGCACATAGGTACAGGTAGGAAAAATATGATGGATGGCTAAATGATCTATTCACAATTCGTACATTTTGGTACCAAAAATGGTACCATTCGGTACCTTTTTTGTACCATAGGTACAATTATATATGATGAGCGACTAAATGACCTAATAAAAATTCGTACATATTGGTACCAAAAAGTGCAAAATAGTACGAAATAGCTTATCTTCGCCTACAGCAAACGGAGTTAGATAGAATTAACCAGTTTGATAAAAATTATCGCAGTGTAGACAAAAATTCGATATTTTGTAACGAATCATACCAAAAATTTAAGGAAACATACTTATTGTGGTGTAATTGAAGCCTTGAAGGTTTATATTGGCCGACTTGAAGATGTTTTTGAAATTCGTACATTGAGGTACCAAAACGTAAAAAATTGCACTTCCTTAAAGGATTGAGCTAATGCTTTGAAATTTGGTATACAGGTACGCTTTGACACTAAAGTTTGGACAACTGGAAGATTTGTTTGAAATTCGTAAATTTTGATTCTTCTGGTAGTTATTACTTTACGAATTGAGTTAAAGCTCTTGAATTGGGATACACCTTGACTATGTAAGCCATTTGTCAAGTTCTTTGGTCGATATCTCTTTACAGGCAAAGAAAGGACAATAGATAATAATTGCTATACTATTTGAACTATATTGGCTATTGGAGCCAAAGTGAAATTCTTTGTGCAAAATTTTAGCCAAAATTGGATAAGAATTGCACCCTACAGTGGCTCAAGAAATAAAATTGGGAGTTTATGTGGGAGCTATATCAACTTGGCACAGTTGTTGGAAGTCAAAACAAAATTAATCTTTGTGCAAAATTTTAGCCAAAATTGGATAAAAATTGCACCCTACAGTGGCTCAAGAAATAAAATTGGGAGTTTATGTGGGAGCTATATCAACTTGGCACAGTTGTTGGAAGTCAAAACAAACCATATCATGCAAAATTTCAGCCAAATCGGTTGATAATTGTGCCCTTTAACGGCTCAAGAAATATCCGATATCCAATATCGGTTTATATGAGAGTTATATTAAGTTGTGGATCGATTCGGACCATATATAACAAGTATGTTAAGGTCATTCAATAAATCGTTGTGCAAAATTTCAGCCAAAATAGATAATAATTGCACCCTCTAAGGGCTCACAACGCCAAGGACCGAAATCGGTTTATATGGGGGAACTTTATCAGGTTACGAATCGATTTGAGCCATACTTGGAGCAGTTGTTTGCAGTTAAAACAAAACATATCATGGTTAATTCCAGCCAAATCATTTCAATTTTACAAATATGGCCAATGAGTTATCCGAACCAAATGACGAAACGCGTCGAAAAGTGGTTGTTAATGTGTGTCTTGTGATCTCAGGTTTTCTTTTTCCATTGTAGAAAAATCTCCGATCATTGAGCCAGTCACAAAAGAGAAATAAATGAAAATTGTAAAATTAAAATGTCCTTCGTCCTAACAGGCAAAAAAAAAAACTTGAGACAAGTAAAAGCGTACTAAGTTCGGCCGGTCCGAATCATGGATACCCACCACCATGGCTTCCGCTAAAAAGTTAACCTGATTGACTATGTTCGTATTTAAATTATTTTGGTCTCAAGTAACGAAATCATGGGATAGTCTGGTATATGCATATTTCGTTGTGTTGCAAACGTAATGAAAAAATCCATATACCTTAATTCCTATAAAAAGAGAGATATTTCCCCTCTGTTTCTTAATGAGGGTTTAATGTTCTATATTTGGTCTTTCTTCAAGTTCCTAATAGCAATTCCTTTGTACTTAAATTCCCAGGTGAAACTTTTAAGTTTCTAATGCTGCATGAAAGATCCCAAATTGACACATAAGATTTGTTTCCCCTTCGTTAATTTTTTGTGATGAAATGCGCACAATATTTCCTCCTTCAATTTACTTTAGAATATGCGTGTTCATCATTGTCACTCGATAACACTGCGCTTTAGATTCGCATATTACTTTTGCTCTTTCAATGTCAATGTCAAGTGAATGCAAAAAAAAGAAAAGAACAAATCGCATCGCAACAAATGAGTCGTGACAGCTTCAAGTTACTTTCTGGAACCATTTTTTTTGTTTTGCTTGTGTTTTGCGTCGCCTTTTTATACCCTCCACCATAGGATGGGGGGTATACTAATTTCGTCAAGTATATTTATTCGTCGCGACATATTATGTCGATCTAGCCATGTCCGTCCGTCTGTCCGTCCGTCCGTCTGTCTGTCGAAAGCACGCTAACTTCCGAAGAGGTAAAGCTAGCCGCTTGAAATTTTGCACAAATACTTCTTATTAGTGTAGGTCGGTTGGTATTGTAAATGGGCCATATCGGTCCATGTTTTGATATAGCTGCCGTATAAACCAATCTTCGGTCTTGACTTCTTGAGCCTCTAGAGTGCGCAATTCTTATCCGATTGGAATGAAATTTTGCACGACGTGTTTTGTTTTGATATCCAATAACTGTACCAAGTATGGTTCAAATCGGTTCATAACCTGATATAGCTGCCGTATAAACCAATCTTCGGTCTTGACTTCTTGAGCCTCTAGAGTGCGCAATTCTTATCCGATTGGAATGAAATTTTGCACGACGTGTTTTGTTTTGATATCCAATAACTGTACCAAGTATGGTTCAAATCGGTTCATAACCTGATATAGCTGTCATATAAACCGATCTTGGGTCTTGACTTCTTGAGCCTCTAGAGGGCGCAATTCTTATCCGATTTGAATGAATTTTTGCACGACGTGTTTTGTTTTGATATCCAATAACTGTACCAAGTATGGTTCAAATCGGTTCATAACCTGATATAGCTGTCATAGAAACAGATCTGAGGTCTTGACTTCTTGAGCTTCTGGAAGGCGCAATTCCTATCCGATTTGGCTGAAATTTTGCATGACGTATTTTATTCTTACTTTCAACTACTGTATCAAATAAGGTTCAAATCGGTTCATAACCTGATATAGCTGTCATATAAACCGATCTTGGGTCTTGACTTCTTGAGCCTCTGGAGGGCGCAATTCTTATCCGATTTGAATGAATTTTGGCACGACGTGTTTTGTTTTGATATCCAATAACTGTATCAAGTATGATTCAAATCGGTTCATAACCTGATATAGCTGTCATAGAAACAGATCTGGGGTCTTGACTTCTTGAGCTTCTAGAGGGCGCAATTCCTATCCGATTTGGCTGAAATTTTGCATGACGTATTTTATTCTTACTTTCAACTACTGTATCAAATAAGGTTCAAATCGGTGCATAACCTGATAAAGCAGTCATATAAATCGATCTGGGATCTTGACTTCTTGAGCCTCTAGAGGTCGCAATTATTATCCGATTTGCCTCAAATTTTGTACGACGGATTCTCCCATGACCATCAACATACATGTTTATTATGGGCTGAATCAGTCTATAGCCCGATACAGCTCCCATATAAATCGATCTCTCTATTTTACTTCTTGAGCCCCCAAAGGGCGGAATTCTTATTCGAATTGGCTGACATTTTACACAGGTCTCCAACATATAATTTAATTATGGTCCAAACCGGACCATATATTGATATCGCTCTAATAGCAGAGCAAATCTTTCCTTATTTCCTGTTTTGCCTAAGAAGAGATGCCGGGAAAAGAACTCGACAAATGCGATCCATGGTGGAGGGTATATAAGATTCGGCCCGGCCGAACTTAGCACGCTTTTACTTGTTTCATTTATAGTTGCTGACACATTTTAGGATTTTTAAATGGGCGTAAGAAAAGGCGAAGCGAAATATAATATTGTATATATAAAACAAGTTAAAGGGCATTAATTTCGGCCGTGCCGAAACTTATATACCCTCCACCATGGATCATATGAGACAAGTTCTTTGTTCAATATGATTAAGTTAAGGACGGTTAGGGAAAATACTTGGAAATCATAAGAAACAAACTTCAACATTTCAGGCAAATCGAATGATAATAGTTGTGCCTTTTAGACGCTTGCGAAAGTATAAATGGGAAATCGGTTTATTTTGGAGCTATATCAGGTTATATACCTATTTGGACCATACTTGTTAGAAGAATTAAAACACCTCGTGCAAAATTTCAGCCAAGTCGGACTAGAGGCTTCAGAAGTCAGGAATGGAGATCGGTTTATATGACAGCTATATCAAAATATGGATGACGCAGATGCTCTTATTGATATGAGAGAGGTTTCCCCTGTTTTTTATCGCCTGTTCATGGGAAATCTAGTATTAAAATATCAAAGCATGGACCGATGTGACCCATTTACATTCCCAACTGACCTACGCTAATAGGAAGTATTTGTGCAAAATTTCACTCGCCTAGTTTTAACCCTTCGAAAGTTAGAGTGCCTCGACAGACAGACATGACTAAGATGACTTAGAATACCAGGACAATCAAGAAAACGCACACCTTGTTGCGTCTCAGTTCAATATTTCGATGAGTTACAAATGGAATAACGAAATTAGCATACCCCCATCCTATGGTCGAGGGTATAAAAATGACTACAGCTGAGCTACATCAAAATGTTAGCAATGTTTATGTACTGTAAGGAAATAATGGCAAACATCGCTGAAATGTCTTTGACTTTGAATGGCTGCAAGAAGGATCTGAACAGGCTACGAAAGGCAGAACAATTGTCTATTACATGGCAAAGTATGTTTCATATTTCCATTTATGATGTACTTCACACACTTTCTGCTTAAAAAATAACTTGTGTTGACTCAAAGTTATAAAAATAAACTTTTACTTCTCACACAACTGCAAACTAAAACTTAGTTGCAATGAATCAACAAAAAAAAAAATATGTTTAACATACGTGATGCTATTTTCTGTGGAGGTTAAAGATGAACAAGTAAAAGTGTGCTAAGTTCGGCCGGGTCGAATCTTGGGAACCCACCACCATGGATTCTGCTAAAATAGGGGAGCTATATGTAGTAATAGATCGAATTGGACCGTACTTGGCGCAGTTGTTGAGAGACCTAAGCGAATACTATACTAAAAATTTCAGCCTAATCGTATAAAAATCGCCGGTTGTAAGGCTCAAGAAGTCAAATCGGGAGATCGGTTTCTATTAAAGCTAAAACAGGTTATAGACCGATTTAAACCATACTTGGCACAGTTGTCGAAAGTCATAACAGAACACCAAATGGGATGAAAATTGCGGCTTCCAGGGGCACAAGAAGTCAAATCGGGAAATCGATTTATATTGAACCGATATGACTCATTTCCTCCCCGACTCATTTTTCCCCAATGCCCTACATCTATAAGAACTATCTGTGCAAAACCGCTATCATGATTTCGACAGACGAAGGGACGGATATGGCTAGTTCGACTTTAATAGCTGACCCGGGCCCGCACCGCTGCGCCTTCTTTTACTTTATATGGAACAAAAGTTTCCTTGAAATATTTATTTTCGACAATTAAGGATCTTTTAGTGAAATACCATGCAAACTTGACTAACAGTTTAACAATATAAGTGCCTTTATCGGAATCCCAAATGATCTTTATTGGTCTACGCATTAAAGTTTGGTTGTAAGGTGTACTCCATTCCTACAATACTTCATTTCAGCCCGATATTCTCATGATGTCTGATTTAGTGGTGTTTTCGGGGGAGAGGTGATCATCCAGATACTTGGCTCTGAAAAAATACCAGCATCTTCTCTTAAATAACATTTATTTAAACCCCATATTGCCATTGGCTTAAGAGGAGTTTACAGGATGAGGCGTTCCCCAAACACATGGCCCCAAAATAGGTTATCAAATTCGTTTTCTAATCTCAAATACCTTCCATTTGAGCCATTTGGGGGAGTTTTGGGAAATGGTTGATGCCCTAAATACATGGTCCTACATTTGGATAGCAAATTCGTATTCTACTCCCACCAAATACCTTTATTGGAGCCCCATATTGCGATGGTCACTAAAAAATTGCTGTTTGTGGGGTATTTTGGGAAAGGGGTAGACACCCAGAAAATTGGTCCCGAAAATGGGTGTCAATTCTTGCTCTACCCCCCAATACCTTTCATTTAAGCTCCACATTGACATGGTCGATAAAAATGCTCGATTTAGGGGTGTTTTGGTGATTGGGGGGGGCCCCCAAACACTAAGCCCCTAAAATATATCAGCAACGTGCTCAATTCTCATATATTTATGTATCATTTATTTGAACCCCATACTGCCATTGCCCTCAAAATTGGATATCTAGTTCGTTTTCTAATCTCATTTAAACTCCTTATTGCAAAAGTAGGCAAATATGTCCGGTTTGGGGTATTGGCCCTAAAAACTATGAATATTTAGTTCCACTCTCTTTAAGACCCAAATTGTCTTGGTGAGCAAATATGTCCTATTTGGGCGTTGTTATAGTGGTGGGACGTCCGGTAGACAGTTGGCTCCTAATGTTGATATCTGAGCCCCAAATTTTGTGTTATGGGCGCCACTCAGTGAGTTGGCCATGTTGCTATGGTCGTAAATTTGTGCCCTTTGTGGGATGTTTTTGGTGAGAGACGGCCCCCCAAACACTTGGTCCCATATTTGGATATCAGATTCGTATTCTACATTCAAATACCTTTTATTTAAGCCCCATATTCCCATGGTCACTAAATAAGTCCTGTTTGGGGGGTGTTTTGGGAAAGGGGTGGCTCCCCAGAAACGTGGTCCCATATTTGCATATCAGATTCGTATTCTACTTGCAAATATTTCATTTGAGTTCCATATTGCCATGGTCGGTAAATATGTCCGACTTAGAGATGTCTTGGGACTTGGGATGGTCCCCATAGCACTTGGTCCGATAATTGGATATCAGATACGTTTTCTTCTCCTAAATACCTTTCATTTGAGTCCCATATTGTCGTGATTGGTCTAAATATATGTTTGGTAGGTTTAAGGGTGGGCCAACCCCCCTAAGTTCCCCATCCGAAATTTGGATACCAAATTTTTATTTTTAGGGTACTATGTGAGAGCACACAAATTTCGCTTAAATCGCACCACCCATCTCCGAGATCTGGCGTTTCTGAAAATTAGGGTGAGGGGGAGGGTCCGACCGGTGGTTTTCCCCTCATAATGCTGGCAACATTAGTGAGGTACTATGCCACGTAAAAACTTCTCTCCTGAGAGGTGTCGCTCTGCGGCACCCCATTCGGACTCGGCTATAAAAAGGAGGCCCCTTATCATTGAGCTTAAAACTTTAATCGGGCTGGACTCTTTGATATGTGTAAAGTTTGCCCATGTTCCTTAGTGGAATATTCATGGGCAAAATTTGCATTTGCAATCTTATTTCGACAAAATATCTGTGAACATTTTTATATCAGAATCTAATGTTGACAAAAATAAAAAATTTAAAATTTTTTATGCCCACCACCGAAGGATGAGGGTCCGTCTGTCTGTTGAAATCACGCTGCAATCTTTAAAAATAGAGATATTGAGCTGAAACTTTGCACAGATTTTTTTTTTTTGTCCATAAGCAGGTTAAGTTCGAAGATAGGTTATATAGACCTATATCTTGATATAGCCCCCATATAGACCGATCCGCCGACTTGGGGTCTTAGGCTCATATTAGCTACATTTATAATCCAACTTTGCTGAAATTTGGGACAGTGAGTTATGATAGGCCAGTCGACATCCATCTTCAATTTGGCCCAGATCGGTTCAGATTTGCATATAGCTGCCATATAGACCGGTCTCTGGATTTAGGGTCTTGGGCGCATAAAAGGCCCACTTATTGTCCGATTTCAACGAAATTTGGGACAGTGAGTTGTGTAAGGCCCTTCAACAATCTTCTTCAATTTGACTCAGGTCGGTCTAAATTGGGATATAGCTCTCGATTAAAGGTCTTGGACCCACAAAATGCGCATTCATTGTCCGATTTCGCCAAAATTTGGGACACTGAGTTGTGTGAGGCCCTTCAACATTCTTCTTCAATATGGCTCAGATCGGTCCAGATTTGGATATAGCTGCCATATAGACTGATCTATCGATATAAGGTTTTAGGTCCTCAAAAGGCGCATTTATTGTCCGATGTCGCCGAAATTTGGGACAGTGAGTTGTATTAGGCCCTTCAACATTATTCTTCAATTTGACTCAGATCGGTCTAGATATGGATATAGCTGCCATAAAGACCGAGCTCTCGATGTAAGGTCTTGGGCCCATAAAAGGCGCATTTATTGCCCGATTTCGCCGACATTTGGGACAGTGAGTTGTGCTAGGCCTTTCGATATCCCTCTTCAATTTGGCCCAGATCGGTTCAGATTTGGATATAGCTGCCTTATAGACCGAGCTCTCGATTTAAGGTTTTGGGCCCATAAAAGGCGCATTTATTGCCCGATTTCGCCGAAATTTGGGACAGTGAGTTGTGTCAGGCTCTCCGACAACTTTCTTCAATTTTGCCTAGATCGGTTCAGATTTGGATGTAGCTGTCATATAGACCGATCTCTCGATTTGAGGTTTTGGGCCCATTAAAGGCGCATTTATTGCCCGATTTTGCCGAAATTTGGGACAGTGAGTTGTGTTAGACCTTTCAACATTCTTCTTCAATTTGGCCTACATCGATTCAGATTTAGATATATCTGCCATATAGACCGATCTCTCGATTTAAGGTTTTGGGCCCATAAAAGGCGCAATTATTGCCCGATTTCGCCGAAATTTGGGACAGTGAGTTGTGTTAGGCTCTCGGATAACTTTCTTCAATTTGGTCTAGATCGGTTCAGATTTGGATATAGCTGTCATATAGACCGATCTATCGATATAAGGATTTAGGTCCATAAAAGGTGCATTTATTGCCCGATTTCGCCGAAATTTGGGACAGTGAGTTGTGTTAGGCACTTCGACAGCCCTCTTCAATTTGGCCTCAATCGGTTCAGATTTGGATACAGCTGCCATATAGACCGAGCTCACGATTTTAAGTCTTGGCCCCATAAAAGGCACATTTATAATCAGATTTCGCTGAAATTTGATACAGTGACTTATGTTGGGCTTTTCGATAACTGTATCGCATACGGATCAGATCGTTCTATTTTTGGATATAGCCACCATACTAATATTTTGTTCTACAAAAAGTGACTTGTATTTATTAGACCACTCATTATCCGTGTCAAATGTGCTCGAAATCGGACCATATTTCGATAAAGCTGCTATGGGGGCATAAATTAGGAATTTTTCACTGGATTACAACGAAAGGTGGTTTACATATATACCCGAGGTGGTGGGTATCCAAAGATCAGCCCGGCCGAACTTAACGCCTTTTTACTTGTTTTATTTTAAATTTTTAAACAATTTGCTCTTAAAAAAATTTTTTTTATCAAAATAATGCTAAAAGGTTTCCCGTTTTTATTGATTCGTTTTAAGGTAAATATTATGCTATTTATTATTTACTCTGCTTGTTACCTAAGGTGTTGTACGATTTTGCATTTGCAATCGTGTAATCGCATATATAAGCCAAGGCCAATCGCAACATTTGCAATACTTTTAGCGCAAGGAATATTATTTCAAGGATTCCCTACTGCAAACCAAAACCATTACCATGGTGGTGGTAGGGCATTAATTCATTCTAAATTGAGAATAAGTGCCTCCCTCAACTTTAGAGCAGGCAACAGAGTGGGTGAGGAAGAAAGAAAGAGAGAGAAAAAAAGCAAGACTTAGGAAATGGTTGTGCTTACGTGTGGCCATCATCATCATCATCGCCATCAACATGGTGAGCAGCAAATGACCTCTAAACGTCACCAAATGGTAGTCACATCAATATTCGTTAACTGATCAACAGCCAACCAACCAGCCAGCCAGTCAGCCAGCCACCACCACAAATTTTGTTCAATTTCAATCAAGAGATAAAACAAAAAGTTTTCAATGTTGAGCTCCTCATTTCGGAGGGTTATTTCTCTGTTGTTGTTACTTTTTTGCTGAATTAAAACTTTTTATGGCTCACAAGAAGAAAACAGAAACCAATCATCTACAGATAGTGAAATTCCATTTTCAATTTAAGTCTGTTTCAGTTTTTTTGGTATTTTTTTTCAAAGTTTTGGCTGACTTTGTTTTCATTTGAACTTACCTTGGTGCCTTGTTTAGTCCATTAGGAGGCTAAGTGAAAGCTTACAGCAGGACGAGAGTTAGCTGGCGAGTAGAACTCTTGTTTCAGTTTAAAAATGTTTCTCTCATGTTAGCAAGTGTCAAAAGCAGCTTTACTTCCTGTAGTAAAGCCAATGACAAAAGCAGGATGATTGTTATTCGTTTCCGATTTTTTGTCTTTTTGTTTATTCTCTCACTTCTATACCGAAGAGTTGTGTTTGTTTGTTTGGCTAAATTGATAGAGTCCCAGGACAATTGATTAATTTGTTTCACAAGCTGCCTTTTAATTAATTAAGAGTCCATTGTGCACAGGATGCAATACAACACAACGTCAAATTGTTAATAACTCAATGGAGAACAATTTCACACTTTACCCAAGAGATATGCACGTTTTTAATACGCTGTTTATGTTGATGCCAAAACATTTGCACATGGAAATGTCCGCACAAATTGATCGAAGGTAATTTTTCACTGTGCCTAAGCTTTTGGTTGCACTGGGAAAATTAATTATCATCAAATTAATTAAGGGTTTTATATTTCGTTGGTTTTTTTTTTGACTCACACTTTGCTTCCTTGTAGGAAATTTATTACAAAGTAACCAATTTTTACACGTTTTTTTTTCTTTAATAGCCAACAGCAATTTATGATGATTGTTTTTGCATACGCTTTCAAGGGAGTTTTTTTTTACAATCACTTTTTTGTTTTTCTTTTTTGTCACTTTTTTGTGTAAATTTTAGCTGGCTTTTAACAGGCGAAACTTTCGTTTGCTTAATGCAATTTATATGAATTTTTTTTTTAGCAAAAAAAGTTAAATTTTTTTGTATAATCTTCCACGGAATTACAATTTCCAACAGCTTTTTTTCATATCCTTGATGTTTTATTTCAATGGCATACTGGTTTGTTTGTTTTATCTGAAATTGAAAGAATAAATAAAAACAAATGTTAAAGGTATTACAAAATATTGGAATTAGTCTCGGTAATCCGATATTTTTGTTTGTAAAACAAGAAAACATAAAATGTGCAAATCTAACCAAAAAAAGTAAAAACGAGTTAAGTTCGCCCTTGCCGAACTTTGAATACCCACCACCATGGATATATTAACCATCCTATTTATACACTACACCACTACTGTGGTACAGGGTATTATAACTTAGTGAATTTGTTTGTAACACCCAAAAGGAAGAGAGATGGAACCATTGACAAGTATACCGATCGACTCAGAATCACTGTCTAATTAGATTTAGCAATGCCCGTCTGTCTGTCTGTCCGTCCGTCTGTCTGTTCGTCTGTCCATGTTTATTTGTGTACAAACTACAAGTCGCAGTTTTATTCCGATCGTCTTCAAATTTGATGGAGGCATGTTTTTCGGCCTAAAGACGAAACCTATTGAAATTGGAAAAAATCGGTTCAGATCTGGATATAGCTCCCATATATATGTTCGTCCGATTTTCAGTAGTAATGCAATCAAATGGTTATTTGTTAACCAGGAAAGATTTTTTTACGACTCTCGACATTACTGGTGAATTTCGTGGAAATCGGTTCAGATTTAGATATAGCTCTCATATATATATTGGGTTGCCCAAAAAGTAATTGCGGATTTTTTAAAAGAAAGTAAATGCATTTTTAATAAAACTTAGAATGAACTTTAATCAAATAAACTTTTTTTACACTTTTTTTCTAAAGCAAGCTAAAAGTAACAGCTGATAACTGACAGAAAAAAGAATGCAATAAAAGAGTCACAAGCTGTGAAAAAATTTGTCAACGCCGACTATATGAAAAATCTGCAATTACTTTTTGGGCAACCCAATATATATCTCCCGATTTTCACTCCTAGAGCCACCGCAAGCATATTTATTGACCAATCTTGCCAAAATATTGTTCAACTCTTTCCTCGCCGACAACCACATTTTAGATATAGCTCACAAATATATAATCGTCCGATTTGCAAAAATATTGCCATAAAATGGTCTTTTGTTAATCGATTTTCTCGAAATTTGGCAGAACGGATTTTTTCTTGACTCTCAATATTACTGGTGAATTTCATGGAAATGGGTTCAGGATTAGGTATAGCTCTCATATATATATATATATATATATATATATATATATATATATATATATATATATATATATAGATATATATATATATATATATATATATATATATATATATATATATATATATATATATATATATATATATATATATATATCTCCCGATTTTAACTTCTAGAGTCATAGCAAGCGCATTTATTGACCCATCTTGCCAAAATTTGGTAAACGCTTTCCTCGACGACTGCCAAAGTATCTGAGGAGTTTGCTCGAAATCGGTTCAGATTTAGGTATAGCTCTCATATATATGTTCGTCCGATTTTAAGAAATATTGCAAAAAGGTCCCATTTGTTAACCGATTCTGTCGAAATTTTGTAGTAAGGATTTTCTTATGACTCAAAGCTCGTTAATTTCATGGAAATCGGCATAGATTTAGATATAGCTGTCATATATGTATGGGTTGCCCAAAAAGTAATTGCGGATTTTTTTAAAAGAAAGTAAATGCATTTTTAATAAAACTTAGAATGAACTTTAATCAAATATATTTGTTTACACTTTTTTTCTAAAGTAAGCTAAAAGTAACAGCTAATAACTGACAGAAGAAAGAATGCAATTATAGAGTCGCAAGCTTTGAAAAAATTTGTCAACGCCGACTATATGAAAAATCCGTAATTACTTTTTGGGCAACCCAATATATCGTCCGATGTTTACCCCAAGAGCCACTGCAAGCGCATTTATTGACCCATTTTGCCAAAATTTATCACAACGCTTTCCTTGACGATTACCACATTATTTGGGAAGTTTGCTCGAAATTGGTTCAGAATTAGATATAGCTCCCATATCTATGTTCGTCAGATTTTGGGTTATTTGCCATAATGTTGTCGTTTGTCAACCGTAGGTTTTACAGTGGTTCAGAATTGGATAAAGGTCCCTCATTGTACTTATAGGGTAGGTGTAGGGTATTCTACAGTCGGCACCGCCCGAATTTGCACTTCCTTACTGGTTTATTATAACTCCACTACCACATCCATAGTTATATCTAAATAGGGGCTATTCTGTATCGTATTTCATTCAGTTCCCGAGAACTCTTATACATGTCACAGTTAATAAATCCGCTTGTAATGGGATTAAGAAATTGGTCCATATGGCAGCTTCTAGCTGTACCCGGGCCGCTTGGCTGCGTCTTTTTTTTACACCAAATGAAATATAACTTTCTTACCAATTACACTTCTTAACAGTCACTAAGTTGCCTATATATTTTGCGTTCATGATTTTATAGAACTTTTAGACTGTTGTGGAAGCTTGTCCCAGGATTGGAGGATTAAAAACGTAAAACCGAAAACAGTCAAAGTTTCCTTTATATATTTGATAACCAGGCCCGCTCCGCCACGCCTTCTTTAACTCTCTAATATCTTTTTAGTGTGGGTACACATCGCTCTGAATGCGGATATCGAATTCATGCCATTGTAGCCTATGACGCTTAAAGCGTTCGAATCCTGGCGAGAACATCGGATAAAGCGGTTTTTATCCCCTCTACATGTTGGCGACATTTGCTAGGTACAATGCCATGCATGGTAATTTAAAAAATTTTCCCCAAAGAGGTGTCGTATTGCGGGACGCCGTTCGGACTCAGCTATAAAAGAAGGTCCCTTATCATTGAGTTTAAACTTGAATCGGAAAGCACTCATTGATGTGAGAGAATTTGCCCCTTCACGATTGCTGGTGGTAATATTCTTCCTTAGGGTAATGTTCTCATTAGGGGAGGGATGGCACCTCAGACATTTCGACTCAAATATGGATATCAAATTCGTGCTGCACTTTCAAATCTCTTTAATTTGAGCGTCATATTGCCATGGCCGATAAATTTACCGTTTGTAGGGTGTTTTGGAGTTGAGGCGGCCACCGGCACTTTTCACTGAAAATAGATATCAACTTCGTTCTTAATTGCCAAACGGAATTGAAGTTCAGTTTAGGGGGTGCTTTAGGGCGTACCCCAAAACACTTGGCTCCAAAATTGGATATCAAATTCGTTTTCTACTCTCAAATACCTTTAATTTGAGTCCCATATTGTTATAATGGGTCAAATAACCCATTTGATATATCTTTAGGAGAAAAAGCGCCACCTAGACTTGAACGCAAATTTTAATGTCATATACGTAATCTACTCTTTAATACCGTTCATTTGAGTCCTATTTAGCCATGGTCGGCTAATATGCCCATTTGGGGGTATTTGGAGCTGGGCGACCTCCCATTACTTGGACCTAATGTTTTATGCCATATTTGTAATCTACCGTCTAATACTTTTCATTTGAGTCCCATATTGACATGAACTTCGAATATATCTGTTTAGAGAAGTTTTGGGGTTGGGGGGCCGCTGGGTACTTAAACCCAAATTTTAATACCCTATTCGTTTTCTGCTCTTCAACACCTTTCATTTAATACCCTTATGGTGCCCATCGGACCACTTTCCGATATGGGTAAGGGGGAGGGCCCGCCTCCACCCGATATCAAAAAATTATATAGCCTATGTTTCCTTCCAGACAAACGTAAACAATCTATGAAAATTTTAAGAAAATCAGTTCAGCCAAGTATCATATAGTCATATTGAGTCTAATGGCGTTTTTGAGGGGTGGCGTGACCCCCAATACTTCGAAATCTACCCTCGAATACCTTTCAAATGAACGTCCAATATGTATGTTTGGGAAAGTTTTGGGATAGGGGCGGTCCGATGGGTACTTAGATTCAAATTTTAATACCATATTCGTATAAAATAGTGATTAGTGTTAGGCCTACCAACATCTGACCCAAATATGGTTCAGAGCGGACTATATTTAGATATAGCTGCTCTATTGACCAATCTCCCGATAAAGAGTATGAAGCCTGTAAAAGCCCTATTTATTACCCGATTTCGCTGAAATTTGAAACAGTGGGTAGTTTTAAGTCTCCCAACATCCGCCCCGAATATGGTTTGGATCGGACTATATTTAGATATAGCTGCCATATAGACCGATCTCCCGATAAAGGGTCTGAAGCCTATAAAAGCTTTATTTATAACCCGATTTTGTAGAAATTTGAACGCAAAATTCAACAGTGACTTATATTTATAAGACCATTCAATGTCCGTGCCGAATTTGGGTACATAAGTTATCCAATTTTCATAAGATTGTGACGAAAGGGGGTTTACATATATACCCGAGGTGGTGGGTATCCAAAGTTAGGCCTGGCCGAACTTAACGCCTTTTTACTTGTTTTTATGGATCGTAACGCAAATTGTGTTCTCTCTTTTTCAAAAAAAAATACCACTTCTTTCAATGGAACTAGAAAGAATTATTTTGGATTTAATTTCTAACAAATTCATACTCTTTTAAAGCTTTTTAATGTCAAACGACTATTTTCTCTTTTTTCCACAACATTATTTGCAAAAGGTAGATGTCAAGCTTCTTACCATAAGCATTTTGTCAATACTTTTACTTATAATTTTAATTAAAAATGTTCTGAGAAAGATTAAATTTTATGTAGCTAAACTACAAAAAATTTAAAAATGAAGTATATGAAGAATACAAGTATACCACCCACACTTACCTATGAATAATAAGTTGCAAAACAACATTTGCCTTAACCAATCATTAAACTGCAGACTTATTGGGAAAATCAGGGTGAGAAGAGAAGGCATAGAAAATGAACTGCTAAATATAGCCTTATTACCAACAACCCTAAGTGTGGTCAATAAAACTTGTTTGTTTTTTTCTTTTTTTCTTTTTGAGTTTGTTTGTTTACAAAGAACTCTGGGTAAGCGTACGTTTAAGGATATAACACCTAAGGACATTCGCATGTAAAATAAAATAAGCCAGGAAGTTCAGCAAAAAATTGGAAACCAATGTATAGTTCAAATAAGCCACACGTATTCAAATCCTGCACAACAGGTGGACCTATGTTGTAAATAGGTTTGCAAACCATGAAAAGTTAGTTTGTGGCTTTACAAATATCACCATTGTATTTGGTATTCAAAAAATATCAAAAAGCAAGTTGAAATGTATTCAGTTCGAAAGTGCCGAATTTTGGATACCCACCAACATGGATAAATATTGGGTTGCTCAAAAAGTAATTGCGGATTTTTCATATAGTCGGCGTTGACAAATTTTTTCAACGGCTTGTGACTCTGTAATTGCATTCTTTCTTCTGTCAGTTATCAGCTGTTACTTTTAGCTTGCTTTAGAAAAAAAATGCGCGAAATTTTGTTTACATTTGTTTGTTTGGCGTCAATTTTAATATGGAGCCCACAAAGGAGCATTTTCGTCATATTTTACTTTATTATTTCCGTAAAGGAAAAAACGCGGAGCAGGTTGCTAAAAAGTTACGAGATGTGTATGGTGATAAAGCCCTAAAAGGAAGACAGTGTCAAAATTGGTTTCGCAAATTCCGTTCTAGAGATTTTTCACTTAAAGATGAGCCACGTTCAGGTCGGCCAAATGAAGTTGATGACGACCAAATCAAAGCATTAATCGAATTGGATCGTCATGTAACTGAGCGTGAGATAGGAGAGAAGTTAAATATACCAAAATCAACCGTTCATTATCACATAAAAAGTCTTGGACTGGTGAAAAAGCTTGATATTTGGGTACCACCTGTATTGAAAGAAATTCATTTAACAAACCGAATCAACGCTTGTGATATGCACCTTAAACGCAAGGAATTCGATCCGTTTTTAAAACGAATCATAACTGGAGATGAAAAATGGATTGTTTGCAACGTTAGTCGAAAACGATCATGGTCCAAGCATGGTGAACTAGCTCAAACCACTTCAAAGGCTAATATCCACCAAAAGAAGGTTATGCTGTCTGTTTGGTGGGATTGGAAGGGTGTGGTATATTTTGAGCTGCTTCGAAGGAACCAAACGATTAATTCGAATGTTTACTCTCAACAATTGGACAAATTGAATACAGCCATTAAGGAGAAGCGACCAGAATTGATCAATCGTAAAGGTGTCATATTCCACCAGGACAACGCTAGACCGCACACATCTTTGGTCACTCGCCAAAAACTGAGTGAGCTTGGCTGGGAACTTTTGATGCATCCACCATATAGCTCTGACCTTGCACCATCAGACTACCATTTATTTCGATCTTTGCAGAACTCCTTAAATGGTAAAACTTTCGGCAATGATGAGGATATAAAATCGCACTTGGTTCAGTTTTTTGCAAATAAAGGCCAGAAGTTCTATGAGCGTGGAATACTAAATTTGCCAGAAAGATGACAAAAGGTTATCGAACAAAATGGCAATTATATATTTGATTAAAGTTCATTCTAATTTTTTTTAAAAATGCATTTACTTTAAATCCCCAATTACTTTTTGGGCAACCTAGCAGCTACTATATTCAAATATAGACCAATCGGGCCCGTATTGAACATGGACATTATGGGACCTAACACGACTCATCGTCGAAAATTGTAACGAAATCGTATAATAAATGGGACTTTGCTGAGCCTTAAGTCTTAAATCGGCGGATGGGTCTATATAGGGTCTATATCAAGATATAGTCCGATATAGCACATCTTTGAACTTAACCTGCCTATGGAAAGAAACAGTCGAAAGTTTCAGCTCAATAACTTAATTTTTAAAGACTATGGCGTGATTGCAACAGACAGAAGGACAGACAGGGGGACAGAGGGATATGGCTAGATCGTCTTAGATCTTTACAACGATAGTGATTATTTAGACTTATGTGTCGGAAATGGATATTTTCATGTGGTGCAAATGGAATGACAAAATGTAATGGGTATAAAAAATTACAAAATTCAATTTATATCCATACTAGTATCCTGGTGGTCCGCTTCGCTACCCCAGTTTTTGACTAGTGTAGGACTTCCAAAAACCTGATAATCACTCCGTATATAAGATTATGAAATTTTATAATAATTGCGTATAAAATTTCAGAAATCTGTCCCATACTGTAAAGAAAATACCAAATAGTACCATGAATAGCCCAATATTTACTGTTAAGGTGTAACCGTATCCTAATCCTCAATTCGTAAAGAATGTACCATTTTGTACGTTGTAATACCTAAATGTACGATTTTGAATAATGTTCTGATGGCCCAAGTTTTATAGTCAAGGTGTACTTGTATCCCAATTATGAGAGCTTTAGCTCACTCCGTTAAGAAAGTACCATTTCGTAAGTTCGAGTACCTAAATATACGAACAAAAAATATTTAAATTTATTCTTTCAAGATACCAGATACCACAATTAGTACGTTTTCTTCCACCTGTCGTATTTTTGTCAAGACTGTGATAATGTTTGCCACAATGTTTATTTTTAGCAATCCCCGTTCGCTGTAGGCAAAGAAAATCTATTTTACACTTTTTTGGTACCAAACTGCGCAAATTTTGAATGGATCATTTGGTCTCCCATTGTATATTTCTTTCTTGTACCTACATGCCAAATTTTAGACCTCTTGCACCATCTGTAAAGAAAATACCAAATGGTACCAAAATGTACGAGTTGTGAGCAGTGTTGCCATGTAAGAAAATTATTTCCTATTTATTTTGGGAAAAATCCTACTAAAACCGACCAAAACCTACCAAACTTTCTTCAGGCCAAAAATTAGGTGTATGTTTTTATACCCACCAAGGGGTGGCCAATTTTCCATTCCATTTAAAACACATTTTCTAACCTACAATGCATAGAAACTAAATCTGGAGTTCACAAACACTCTTATTATTGCCCGATTTTAATGAACAACAGTGCCGAGTTTGGGTAAGCGATCTCTTGATGTAAGGGTTTAAGCCCAGAAATTTGCTTTTACTAAACGCTGTTACATTGAGTTGCATGGTACCTCAACATTTGTATGGTCCAGTTTTGGCCATATTTGTTTCATCTACCACATAGTCCTGTTTTGCGATTGAAGGCATTGAACGCACAAACGCCGTATTTCTTAACCAGAAATTACGAAATATGAAAGAGATCCCTTAACACTCGTACCAGTTACAGTCAATATCAGAACTTACGGTATTTTTCCTGAAATTTAAAACAGTGAGCCCGCTTGTAATAGTATTTGGTCCTTCAACATTCATGGTTATATTCTGCACTATTAACGAATTTACGGAAACGTTAGCAAGTAAAGTAATTTTGAGTTATCCCCAGCTTTTTTTTTTTTCAGTATTTAGCTTGGCTTTAATATATTGGGAAAACCTACCAAAATTTTAGGTCAGCCTACTAACCTTCCAAGAGAATAAAAACCTACCAATTTTGGTAGGACCTGCCAAAAACGGCAACACCAATTCTGAGTCGATTATTTAGTCACCCATCATTTATTTCTTAGTTGTACAAAATTTGCAAATTTTGGCCATGAACATTCCACAAAAGAACAGGAAACTTCTCACCTATCAATGAGTGCAGTCCGATTCAAGTTTAAGCTCAATGATGAGGTGCCTCCTTTTTATAGCCGAGTCCGAACGGCGTGTTGCAATGCGGCACCTCTTTGAAGAGAAGTTTTATATGGCATACATAGTACCTCACAAATGTTGCCAGCATTAGGAAGGGAAAGCCACTGCTGAACATTTCTTCTAATGGTCGCGCCAGGATTCGTACCCAGACGTTCAGCATCATAGGCGGACATGCTAACCTCTGCGCTACCTTAGTTGTACCTATATGCCAAATTTCAGACCTCCAGCTCCATATGTAAGGAAAGTACCAATTGGTACCATTATTGGTGCCTAAATGTACGGATTGCAAAAATATCTTAGCCACCCATCATATATTTCTTAGTTGTACATACATGCCAAATTTCAGACCTCTAAGTCCATCTGTAAAGAATGGTACCAATTTTGGTACCAAATGTGCGAATAGTGAATAAACCATTTTGCCACCCATCATATATTTCTTAGTTGTACCTACATACCAAGCCTCAGACCTCAATCTCCATCTGAACAGAAAGTACAAAATGGTAACAATTTTAGTACTAAAATTTACGCACTTTGATTTCAGGCCTTTAGTTCAATCTGCACAGAAAGTACCAAATGGTACCGATATTGGTACCTAAGTGAACGTATTGTAAAAAGATCATAGTCACCCATGATATTTTTCCTAGTTGCACCTACATGCTAAATTGCAGACCTCTAGCTCCATCAGTAAAGAAAGTAACAAATGCGGTACTACGCGTACGTTTTCCCTCGTTACCATTGCTATTTTTTCATTTTTTCCACCCTCTTCCTTTTGCACCAGATGTCTTTTAAGACAAATTTCAAAATTCTACCTCTATCCATCCACCCTGTACAAAGTTTACCTTTTCGTATTGGTATTTTATTATGATAAAACCCATACGACAATGTCTTATATAAAGCATGGGTTGGTAAATACAATGAGTTCAACAAGTTTTCATTTAAATAGAACAATAATTGGTAAAAAATATTGAACAATATAAGCAAAGTTACTGATAAAATATATAAATAAAAAAAGGTAAAAAAATTAAAAAAGCAGAAAAAGAAACTTAAAAGAAAATTTAACAATTTAATCAAAGCTACTGAAAAAATAATAAATAAATAATAAAAAGTTATAAAAAAGACAAAACCAATAATTAATAAAAATGATTGTAATTCGAAGATTTACTGTCGTTCATTACTTATAATTTGAAACTATTGGGAAGATTAGAGACGTTAAGCTTTTACAAAAAACTGTTGTTCAGATACACGATATTGATGACGTATTTGTATTACTTGTTTACCTCTTGTAGAGTTGGCAAAACGCAATACAGAAGCCAGATATGACGCTTCATTGGTATAAATAATCTTGTGGATCTTATCTTATCGAGATTATCTTAAGGAACGAGTTAAATGAGACACCAAATAAAGGGTGATTTTTTTGAGGTTAGGATTTTCATGCATTAGTATTTGACAGATCACGTGGGATTTCAGACATGGTGTCAAAGAGAAAGATGCTCAGTATGCTTTGACATTTCATCATGAATAGATATACTAACGAGCAACGCTTGCAAATCATTGAATTTTATTACCAAAATCAGTGTTCGGTTCGAAATGTGTTCATTCACCGTAACGTTGCGTCCAACAGCATCTTTGAAAAAATACGGTCCAATGATTCCACCAGCGTACAAACCACACCAAACATTTTTCGGGATGCATGGGCAGTTCTTGAACGGCTTCTGGTTGCTCTTCACTCCAAATGCGGCAATTTTGCTTATTTACGTAGCCATTCAACCAGAAATGAGCCTCATCGCTGAACAAAATTTGTCAAAATTTGAACACATTTCGAACCGAACACTGATTTTGGTAATAAAATTCAATGATTTGCAAGCGTTGCTCGTTAGTAAGTCTATTCATGATGAAATGTCAAAGCATACTGAGCATCTTTCTCTTTGACACCATGTCTGAAATCCCACGTGATCTGTCAAATACTAATGCATGAAAATCCTAACCTCAAAAAAATCACCCTTTACTTGTCTGGCAGATACCCGATCTCTTCTGCGAAAACCAAAAATGTATCTAACGTGCAATCCATTCCTATGAGTTACATCACCACCGTAAAAAACCTCGCAAGAGTATAATAGTTTCGGCAGAATAAATGTTCTAGCCAAAAATATTCTTATTTACCAAGGGGGGTACTGTCGACTCATATATAAGTTTCGTAAAACGCCGTAGATCCTGCCCACTGTCGTACTGACATGATTCTTCTTCAATTAAAGTCTATCATCAAACTCCAACCCAAGGTTTCTTGCAGATGAAACAATCTAACTTAGGGCTCCAGCAATTGCCACATCAAGACTGGGCGGCATTGTCACCCGATTCCTAGCAATCACAAGGCACTTTGACTTTGTTGGATTTACCCATGTGTTTTTCCTATCCAAATCACTATTAAGGCGAAGTACGCCATCGATCAGCTTCTCCGGTAAAGAGATCATATACAGATGTACGTCGTCGGCATACATATGAATACCACAGTTCTGCAACTGTCCAGGACAGTCATTGCTATATAAGGAAAAAAGAAGTGAACCCAATACAGACCCCTATGGAACACCTCTTGAGACTGGAAGATAACTAGAACACCAGCTATCAACACATACCGATTGGCTTCTATTCGAAAGATAGGAAAATATAAGATCCGTTATTCTTTCAAAAAATTTAAATAAATGTTTCAGTTTAGGGCAAAGTATATTGGGATCAACGGAATGATCTAAATGAACAAGAAAAGTTACTTTAACGCAGTCAATATCACTCCTTACATCTTCAACTACTTTCAAAAGTGCGGTAGTGCAACTGTGCTTTGGGCGGAAACCAGATTGAAAATCTGTTAGCAGCGAATTATTCGCAATATATCCTGATATTTTCCGGTAGACTAAAATCTCAAATATCTTGGAAATGTATGGAAGTATTGCTATTGGCCTAAACTCCTGGTTATTGGGACTATACTTGCCCGTTTCCAAGACTGTGTAGCAAGTACCTCCTTAAAATAATATTGTTAAAAAATTGGCACATATACGAAAGAACAAAGGGTAGAATTATCCTTAAAAATCTCGCGTCAATGCCATCAAAACCAATTCCATTAGACTTTATCGATTCTACAGCACTAACGATATCGCTTTGTTAAAAACGCTCAAGATCAAAACAAAGATCTGGTGAGGTGTTGTTATTCCTATGATCTACGTTACTAAAGTCACTGTCTTAGAAAACTACGTTTGGCTCAGGAAAAGATATATTCAAGAAACTCCTATTAATCTCATCCAAATTAACATGACTTCCAATTGGTGCATTATCACTTCCTATTCCAATTGACTTAATGTGTCTCCAAGTATCTTTCGTGTTCAATGCCTCTTGAAATTTACGACTTAAATAAGCTTATTTTCTTCATCTTTATACAAGAAGTGGTCTGATTCCTTGCACACTTGTAATCATTAAGGAATTCAGGTGTTCTAAAACGCTCCCATCGAGAATACGCACAATCTCTATGAGGTATCAATACTTTAATATCATTATCAAATCACTGATTCACATTCGTTAAAACAGTTCGGGTCTTCATCGGAACACATTTGTCGAAAATCAGACTCACATTACGTTGAAGAAACGCAATCTGTTCGTCCACGCAAGACAAGTTATAAAGCTCCTACCACTTTTACAAAGTAGTGAGTTATAATCAATGTTTCTATAGTCTCTGTACGTATTTGATATATTTGTACATTAAATTGGAACGCCATAAGTCAAGAAACATAAATCATGTTTTGAATATAGGGGTGCCGACAATTGATCATACAACTTCACATAAGTCTTGGAACTTACGAAGAACAAGTCAAAAAGAGTCTCTGTTGTGGTTGTATAGTGTGTGGAAATATTGGAATTAACAACATGTAACCCTATTGTTTGCATGCTCCCCGTCAAATGTTTCTCTTCAACTGCATTATTGTAAAAGTCACCAGCGACTATAACATCATTATAATGACAGTTTATATCCTCAAATCTCTTCACAAAATCATCACATTTCACTCTCTTATTAAGACGGTATATAACCCCAACCAGAACTTTTCTACGCAGGCAGTGCATTTCGGCAAAAATATATTCAACATTGTCTGTTGAATCAGACGAAGCAATGAGTCTGAAATCTATGTCATGTCTTATGTAGATAGCAACTCCACCAGCAGTCCCGATCGGATCTTAAAAACCTGTAACCATTTACCAGTCTATTCCCATAATGTGGTTGAAACCATGTCTCAGAGACCGCAATAACGTACCGTTTTGGTACTTTTTTAGTACCTAAATGTACAAATTTCCAAAAACTCTTATAGTAATCCAATTAAGGTTGCCACAGTGTACCAAGTTCCAAAATTCAACATTTCAAGATTCTAGCTTTAGCCGTTTGGGCTGGGCGATGATCAGTCAGTCAGTAGTTGCGTGACTGACTTTTTTATATATAGATTTAAGGATAAAAGAATCCTATGTTTTGAAACCCCAAATGAAGTTTGGGAAAAAAAATGTCCATTAAACAATACCAATTATGGATTTATCATACCTTTCGTTTCTTTTCTTTCAAATCCAATTAGGCTGTGTATCTTTCCACTTAAATAAGTTTCAAAATTGTCAACTTAACACAAAATGCCACCATCAACACCCAAACCACAATTAGTTATTGTAAATTTTAGCACAAAACAATAAAAAGTTTTTTAATTGCGGTTTTCTATAATGAAAACAAAGACACACACTTTTTCACTGCACTACCACAAAGTCCATAATTTTGTTTAAAAACTTCAAAATCCAATTAGTTTTTATTAAACTTTTCTATTTTATTTGGATTAAAGGATTTGTTAAAGTAATTTCTTTTTTTAATTACACTGCTAACATCATTTGCATTTAATTAATATCCCTCATTATCCTTGGATGTTGTTGTTGCCTTTTTTTATTTTATTTTTACTTTTGTTTTTTTTTTTGTCAAGCACTTTTCTTTTTGGTGGTTGGGTTTGAAAATATTCACAAAAATCCAACTGTTGCTTGTGTGTCACAGCTTTCAGCACTTGTTTGCTGTTTTTCTTTTCTATTCTTTTTGTGCGTTGCTTGTCTTGGATGGCTCTGCAAATATATGGTCCAACAACAGCTTGTTGCTGCTCCACTTTTGCTGGCTTTTAGTGAAGGCCTTTGACAATTCACCCAGTGGTAGTCCCGAAAAAACGTTGTTCAATGTTCAAAGGATCTCTGTAGACTAAATGTATTTTCCAGATGTATCCTGTTAATATAGGAAACAAAATAATTGCGTGTGCATGTGCGAATGAGATGGTGTTGGTGCATGTGTCTGTGCGTGTGTGTGTCAGTGCGTCTATCTGTATATGTGAGTGCTGATGTTGATTTTCAAATGTTTCGCAAGGATACAAAAATTTCGTTTTCAACATAAAAATTATGTCTATGTGTTTGTGTCTATACGCACACACACGCTTGCATTTACAGGTTTGTGTAAGGGTATGCACGTAAAACAAAAACAACATCCTTAAAAACATAGATACAGATAGAGAAGCAACAGTGTTAAAAATTTATCCCAAAATAAATTGAAATTTCCCTGAGCTCCAAACGCACAGCGAGATGGAAAAATGTTCCCCTCAAGATGGAGCAAGAGAAGAAGGATTTTTTTGTTAGCTTAAACATGAATCCGAATGAAAAAGCTTAAGCTTAGAAAAGTTTTTGAAAGTTTACCATAGACAAAGGCAAGGTTATAGACTTTGAAACTGAAAATGAAAATGTTCATAAAATAACTGAAAAGTTCTCCGTTCCATGTCGCCCGGGTTCCTGGCGCACTCACATATAAACTACTGAGAACTAGACATTTCTGCCATCTGTAAGAGCTTTTTTCAAATTATTGTTGTTAGTCTATAAATTTCCTTTGTCGATGAATTTCATAACAATAAGTTGAAAAAAGCTCTTACAGATGGCAGGAATGTCAAATTCTCAGCTGCTTATACTTGAGTGAGCAAGGAACACGAGCTATATGGAACGGAGAACTTTTTTAGTTATTTTATTAACATTTTGAGTTTCAAGGTATATACATAGAACCCGGGCGACATGGAGCAAAGAACTTTTGAATTATTTTATTAACATTTTGAGTTTCAAAGTCTATACCTTTCCTTGCAACATATCGTAATATATATCGTCGTGAAAATCTATGACGATCTAGCCATGTCCGTTCGCCTGTCTGTTGAAATCATGCTACAGTCTTTAAAAATAGAAGTATTGGGATGAAACTTTGCACAGATTCTTTTTTTGTCCACAGGCAGGTTAAGTTCGAGGATGAGCTATATCAGACTATATCTTTATATAACCCTCATATAGACAAATCAGCCGATTTAAGGTCTTAGGCCCATAAAAGCCATTTATTATCCGTTTTCGCTGAAATTTGACATCTTTCTGCAGTTTGGCCAAGATAGGTCCAGCTTTGGATATAGCTGCCATAAAGACCGATCTCTCGATTCAAGGTCTTGGGCACATAAAAGGCGCATTTATTGTTCGATTTTGCCAAAATTTGGGACAGTGGGTTGTGTAAGGCCCTTCGACATCCTTCTTCAATTTGGCCAGATCAGTTTAGATTTGGATATGGCTGCCATATAGACCGAACTTTTGGTTTAAGGTTTTGAGCCCATTTGGGACAGTGAGTTATGTTAGGGCTTTCGACATCCTTCTTCTATTTAGCCCAGATCGGTCCAGATTTGAATAGAGCTGCCCCAAAAAGCGCATTTACAATCCGATTTCGCTAAAATTTGAAACAGTGACTTTCGTTAGGCTTTTCGACATGCTTCAGATCGGTCTATATTTGGATATAGCTACCAAAAAGACCAATATCTTGTTCTACAAAATTAAGCAATGACTTGTACTAATTATACCACTCAATGTCCGTGCCGAATTTGGTCCAAATCCGATCATATTTCCATATAGCTGCTGTGGTGGCATATATTGGGTTGCCCAAAAAGTAATTGCGGATTTTTTAAAAGAAAGTAAATGCACTTTTAATAAAACTTAGAATAAATTTTAATCAACTTTACACTTTTTTTCTAAAGCAAACTTAAAGCAACAGCTGATAACTGACAGAAGAAAGAATGCAATTACAGTGTCACAAGCTGTGAAAAATTTGTCAACGTCGACTATATGAAAAATCCGCAATTACTTTTTGGGCAACCCAATATTATGCATTTTCACCGGATTATGGCGAAAAGTGTTTTACATATATACCGGAGGTGGTAGGTATCCAAAGTTTGGCACTTGTTTCCAATGGCCTAGTACCTCACCAATGTCGCCAGCATCAGGCCTGAAAGACCACAGTTGAAAATTTTTTCTGATGTTCTCGCCAGGATACGAATGCAGGCTTTCGGCGTCAAAAGAGGACATGCTAACTTCTGCGCTATGATGGCCTTCAAATTGCAATGCTATTGAAGCTATAGCAGATTATGAACCGATTCCGGCCATCATTGGCTTGGATGTTGGAGACTATAGTAGATGCCATCGTGAAAAATTTCAGCCAAGTCGGATAAGAATTACGCCCCTACAGACTTAAGAAATATAATCGGGAGATGGGTTTATACAGGAGCTACTTGAGGTTATAGACCGATTTAGACCATACTTGTCACGCATGTAAGAAGTCATAGAAAAAGTCGCTAAATCGTATAAAATTACGCTCTTTAGAGCCTCAAGAATCAAGAGATAAGTTTATATGGGAGCTTTATCAGGTTATGGACCGGTTGAGACCGTATTTGGCACTTATGTTGGAAGTTATAGAAATCACTATGCCAAATTTCAGCGAAATCGGATAAAAATTTCGTCCTTTAGAGGCTCATTAAGCAAAATCGATAGATTGGATTATATGGAGCTATATCAGGTTATGTACCAAATCAGACCAGATGACACATATGTTAAAGGTCATCGAAAAGTCATTGTGCCAAATTTCAGCCGAATTTCAGCCAAATTGGATAAGAATTACGCCCTCTAGAGGCTCAAGAAGTAAAATTCGGAGATCGGTTTACAAAAATTGGGATCTAGTCCCAGAGAGAGTAGAATACGAAACTTAAATAAGAAAATCAGTCGATTCCTGAGGCGTTGCCCCACCCCAAAATTAAACCATTTGGACATGTATACAGGATTCTAATGAAAGATATTTGAGGATTAAATTCCTGTATAAATTACTTTTAAATTTGGCCCATTTCAAAAGGGGGCCGAAAAAACTTAAATTTAGAAGAAGCACACTCGGCTAGTTACGATTCTAAAAAAAATGGATGAAGAATAGCATATATGGACTAATTAAATCCATAAACTTATCTATGTAAGGGCTCACTGATGCAAAATTAAACTTAAAATAACCATGTTTAGGATAATCGCTTGAAAAACTTAGCCAATATTAACTAAAGACACCTATTGACCACATACGTAATTAAAATATGATTGGAAAATGGGACCAATTTTCGCTAAGGACATCTGACATGAAAAAATCCCAATTGAAATCCAACATCTTTATGTTTTGTATGTCTATGGTAGACTTCGCAAAGTGTGTTCCAAAAAGCTTTAACAGGTGGAGATAAGTCGCTTATATGGACGTTTCAAAATTCATTTGAAGTTACATTTGTTGTATTTTCACCACCATTTGGCATTAGAACTTGTAACGGTTAAATCTATTGAAACTTATTGTGAATACAACGAAAAAATTACTATTTTAATAGCAATGCCACAAAAGCAACAAAAAAGAAACTAATAAACCGATTAACATGTTATCTTTGCAAAAAAGGAAATCTTAAGAAAATGTCCTTGCTCCAACAACGCAATCGAGTACCGTTTTCTAAATGGTTAGGCTAGGGTGAGAAGAGAGTGCGGATATTAATCCGGCCCATGTCACTGCGGACACACACCTAAGCCAATAATCGGCTTGTTGTGTTCTCTAAAAACTTAAAAGTAACCTCAAAAAAGAAAATTTTAAGTTCGGAATTTCTTGCTACTTAAAAAATCCTTAATTGTTTTCCATAAAACTCCCCTTAATTGGTTCATTTATGGTATTGTGTCCCCACCAATGTACCGGTGTCTGTTAGCCGCGAAAGCCGGACAATGTCATAGGAAATGCTCCAATGTCTCATCAACTTCCCAACATGCTCTCCACATGCTATCGCTTGCCGCACCGATTTTGCATTAGTGAGCTCGAAGTCCTTTTTGTCCCGTTTTGATACCAAAAGCTATCCTCCTTCTTACTTCCTTTCAGTAATAGCTTTGTCCTCTCACGATCCGGATCACCCCATAGGGTTTTCGCCGCATTCGTCGCCGACGCCCTTAACTCTAACTGCGACGAGTTACCCAAGTTTATTGACGGCAGTTCTCTGGCCTTCACGCCCAAATCATCTGCTTTCTCATTCCCAGTTACTCCGCTATGGCCCGGCACCCAAACGATGCGGATCGTGCCATCCTCAGAGAAGGCGTTAATCTTCTTCTAACACTCTAAGACTTTTCACGACCTTACCGCATTGCCTGATCGCCCGGATCTCCGTCTGCAGAACCGTATTATGGTCAGGCAGTCTAAAATAGATCTCAGTCCCTAAGTTCTCAATGTAGACCCCCAGGCCCACTCTGTCCTTTTGCTTTGATCCATCCGTGTTACATGATCTTGCAGATGACAATACTAGGGTTCTGTCAATCTAAGACAGTACCGCCGGCAGCAGTGCATTGCACTCGATCTCAAGTGTCGTCTCAGGTATCCGATCGAAAACCTCTTCCACTCCTTTCAGGTTTCCTATCGTCGCCTCGCCTGCTCCTATCCTCTATCCATCCTCCCATCGCCTTAAGTCTCATAGCCGCAATAGCAGCCTCACACTTAATCTGTATGTCAATGGGTCGGATATCTAGAATGGTCTCCATCGCTCCTGTAGAGCCTTTGGACTATCCTCGGATTCAGGCCCCATTTCGAGCCTACAGCCCGTGTACATAGTGCCCAACATTTGTGATCCTTTTCAGTACACTCCTGAATATGACACTTCCAATTCAGTTTCCTGTCCAAGATCACAATTAAATATTTGACCTTGTCAGATATCGAAATATTTTTATTGAAGAAAAGTGGTGCATTAAATTGGCCCACCTTCGTCTTCCTCGTGCACAGGCATATTTCAGTCTTCTCTGGGTTAATATTGAGACCTATGGGTCAAGCCCAGTCATATGCTAAATACAAGACCCTTTCGGCCCTTCTGCATAGCTGGTTCGGATACTTTCCCCTCAGAAGTATTGTATTTTAACATCGTCTACGCATCAGACGGGTTCAAATCCCTCCTTAGTGTGCATCCGTTATAGGTCATTTATGGTAGTCACCCATAGGAGTGGCGATAAAATGGATCAGTGTGTCGGTCCGCACATTATTAAAAGCCCCCTCCATGTCAATGCAAACCGCCAGAGTGTACGTTTTTCCATCGAAGGATTGTTCTATTTTATGCACAAACTCGTGCAAGGCAGTCTCCACCCACCTTTCCTTGACATCGGCATGTTGTTTGTATTTGAGCATGTCGCTGGATGTCCTACTCTTTATCATGGTGTCCACAATACCTGCCATGATTTTGAGTAAAAAGGACGTAAGGCTTATATGTCTGTAGGCCTTTGGTGTCTCATAACTTGCCTTGCCGGGCTTAGTTATAGATACCACTCTGCCTCCAGGCCAGAGCTTTCGGAGTATATGCAAGTCCCAGGCACGCTGTGAAAATATTGGTCAGATGGGGCGCCAGATAGTCGGTTTCCTTTTGTAGTAACGCCGGAAATATTCCATCAGGTCCCGGTGACTTAAACGGTTTGAAGCTCCTCAAGGATTCCTTGACCATTAATTCTGTTATGATAAGTTTTCGATCAACCTCATTATTCAAAGATTCCGGTGTCTCCGTGAGTTCGTCGTATCTTGTGGAAAATACCTTTTAATCAAAATACCTAAACAACTTTTTCATCGTTACGGCGCAATTAAAGCTATCGACCTGTTTGCAGAAAAGCTTCCAGGAGGTTCTGGTAATTTTATTGTATTCCTTGAGTTGTGTGTAATATACATCCCAATATACTTTCGCTTTTTGTTAAAAAGTCTGCGGACCTTTTTCCCAATATTACGAATCTCCCCGGTCATCCAGGGTTTCTCTTGGGCTGACTTCCTTTCTTCGATGGACTCCACCAGTGCACTCGTAATCCTGTTGACATTGTCGTTAATGCCTTCTATGTTTGGACAATCTAAATTATCTTGCCCAAGTCTTCTTCTGAGTAGAATTTTGTCCAGTTAGTTTTCAACTTATTCCGGAAGCTTATCGGATTCGGCGCTGGCCGTGCTATTCTAAATCCAATGTAGCGATGATCAAAGAAAGAGTGTTCCATGGAGGCCCTCCAATCCTGAACTTCGTCGATTAGATTTTCCGAACATATCGTCGCATCTAATACCTCCTCTCCAATTCTATTAACAAAGGTAGCGGTGTTACCAATATTAAGTGTTATTAGGTCGTTAGTATTCAAGAACTCTGTCAGGGCTTGGCCCCACTTATTAGTGTTGGTACTACCCCACGAAATGTGGTGAGAGTTCGCATCGCACCCTATTAGTACCTCGTTTCCTGTCTGTTTTGCTTTCCTCACCAGCAGTTGCAACTCCGACGTGGACGGCAGTGTCGAAGAGTCGAAAGGCAGATAAAGTAATGCCAGGTATGCTCCACCGTCTCCTTGTCTCTCCCTGTTGCATCCGACGTTGACAACTCTGGGAAAATATATAATTCAAATTTTTATGTGAAATAACGCAGGTCCTCGGCCGAGTACCAGTGTTAGCATAGAATAATTGGTAGTTGATATGCTTCAGTTCAGAAACTTTTTTTGGGTCCTCCATGGCTCCTGAATTAAGGCAATATGAATCTTGCCCTTGCTGATTTTCTCCAACAGAGCGTATGTAGCAGTCTCGCTCCAGTGGAGGTTAATCTGGATTACCTCAATCAATGGTCCTCCAGTAAATGGGCATCTTGGGAGTATGTGATGATCTCATCGTCTGCTCTCTGTTCTTTAGACTGTATTGACTTTCCAGTCACTGCACTGCCTGATGTCATCGTATTGGGTTATTTGTCCCTGTTCGTTAAGCTGTATTGAGTTTCCATTCCCTGTACTGCCTGATGTTTCAATACTAGGATATTTGCCTATCTTAGTCTTCCAAATCTTAAGCAAATGGGCTTCTTGGGAGTTGGTGATGGTACCATCGTCGGCTCCCTGTTCGTTAGGCTGCATTGAGACTCCTGTCGCTGCTCTGCCTTATGTTTCAATATTAGGATCTTAACCTATTCTAGTCTTCTGAATCTTGCAGTCGGTGATGGATCCGTCGTCGGGTCCCTGTTTTTAGGCTGTGTTGGGTCTCTCGCGACTGAACTGCCTGATATTTTAGTATTATGATCTTTGCTTATCCTAGTCTTTCCAATATTGAGAGAGGCGGTGATTGTCTCGTCTTCAGCCCCCGGTTGGTTGGGCGGTATTGAATCACCTGCCACTACACAGCCTGATGTCCCAATATGAGGATTTTGCCTATTCTAATCTTTCCAACCTTGAAACAGCCTTGCTTCTGTAGTGCGTCATGGCTTTAGTCTAGTTTAACTAAACTTGTCACGGAGACTTGATCAATACTAACTACAAGGAGAGTTCCTTCCTTCTTCTCCTCCTTGTGGAAGACCTTCCACTTTTCTGCAACCAAACCTTGGTTCTGCTTGCCCAAGAATCCCAACATGCGTTCCGGCACAAATTTACTGCCCCATCCCTTGATGAAGACCGTCGCCTTTGCGACCTTTGCGACCTCCAAGGGAGAGTGGATACCTCCGACGTGGTGATTGACGGTATCAATACACTACGCCGACGCAAAACTCGCAGCTCATCATTTGTATATGCGAACCCTCTACAGAGTTTCACACATGTTCTAAAATTTGCTCGTTAACCAGATCCTCCACTTGAGACCGATGATCTGGTGGAATCCTACCGATATTGATGACCTCATAAGTCAGCTCATCTTGGTTGTGCTTCCTTGCCACTCTGGCTTAGGAGGGCGGCTCCTTACAATTCTCAGCGACCATCTTCCCATTCCGTGATGCAGTGATCTCTTTTTGGAAGTCACAGTCCTCCATGAAGACTCAGTGGCCGTGCGCGCTTCCTTCGTTCCTGTTCCGACTTTGTCTGCCTCCGAAGACACTGCCTGGAGTCTCCATTACGGGATGACATGCTTGGTTTTCCCAGAGTACTTTAAAGAGTAGAACTCTTTATCTTCTTCAGCATTTTAGCAGTGTTATACTCTTCGGGAAATCTGATTCTCTTTCCAGCTTCCGTAGAAGTGCTTGAAATGTCAGTTCTATTTCTTCCTGCACTTTCGCCCAATTGCGCTGCCGGTACATACTCCTCAATCTCATTCGTCGTGCCCCAGATCGCTTTCTCGGTCTGCGTGTGAGCTTAGTAAAGCCATCTTCCCCTTCCGTGATGGAGTGGCCTCTTTTTGAAAGTCACAGTCCCCCATGAAGACTCAGTGGCCGTGCGCGCTTCCTTCGTTCCTGTTCCAACTTTGTCTACCTCTGCGGTACACTGCCTGGACACTGGATGACTGGCTTAGTGTTCCCAGAGTACTTGAAAGCTGAAAGCTCTTTTTCTTTTTCAGCATTTTAGCAGTGTTATACTCCTCGGGAGATCTGATTCTCTTTCCTGCTTCCAAAGAAGTGCTTGGAATGTCAGTTCTAACCCTTCCAGCATCCTGCACTTTCGACCGATTACGCTACCGGTACATATCCCTCTGTCTTCTTCGTCATGCCCCGGATCGCTTTCTCGGTCTGCTTGTGAGCTTAGCAAAGGCATCGTTCACTTCTGCGGTCATCCCGCTGCCCTCATCTATCGATTCGACTGGGATGACTGTTTCATTGACACTGTCGGGGACGAACTGTGCATCCCTCTAGTTTATCCGTCCCTACCTCGTTTATTAGTCTGACGACTAGTTGTGCGCTTGAAGCATTACTCTCGACTACGGGTGTCAAGGTACCCACATTTATAGGAGGACAAACTGCTGACGTTACCACCGCAGCTGTTGAGTCTTTGGAGTCTATTTCGTGCCTACTCCAAAAAGGTTTAAAAATTTTTCGTAACAGATAGTACCTATTCCGAGATACGGATATTTTCCTTGAGGAGCGAAAGGAAAACACGTCCGCTTCACTCAACGGCTACTTAATAACGGAGTAAGGGGGAACGAAGCAGGCGATTAGGTATTGAAGGCCATAGACCTGCTATCCATGAACTTGGTGGACCCAAAACTTTTCGGGTCAACGCAGTTCAAGTTAAGGGCTTGGTCAAAGAAGGGCGTTCATGTAACACTGTGGAACAGCAAAACGGTCGGTAGGAGATCAGAATCGTGAGAGGACGAGACTATTACTGAAAGGAAGTAAGAAGGAGGTCAGTATAGTTTTCGGTATCATAACGGGACACAGGACTACGAGCTCACTTATGCAATATCGGTGCAGCAAGTGATAAGAGCATGTGGGGAAGATGATGAGACGTTGGAGCATTTCCATTGTCATTGCCTGGATTTCGCGGCTAACAGATGCCGGCACATAGGTGGGGACACAGTACCAGACATGAACCAACTTAGGGGCGTGGTATGGAAAACAATTAAGGATTTTGTAAGTAGCAAGGAATCCCTAATTTAAATTTTATTTTCCGAGGTTACTTTATAGTACTTAGAGCGCACAACAAGTCGAATACTGGCTTAAGTGCATACCCATATTGGCACGGGGCGGATAAATAACATCACCTTCTTTTCAACCTAATCTAACCTAACCTATGGCTCAATTCTTAACCTATTTGGCCGAAAATGCACAAAATGACAATGACATCTACCAACATCCATATCAAGTAGGACCGAATCGGCCCACAACCTAATATAGCTCCAATACTATGGATAATGTATTCATTATCCTTTGTTTGCCTATAAAGAGATGGTGGAGGGTATATAAGATTCGGCTCGGCCGAACTTTGTTCGCTTTTACTTGTTTTTCGATGAAGCACATGTGGATTTTCCCCCTGACCAATAACGCGTATTTTACTTATTGAGCCAAAAATGAGCTTGGTCAAAAATGGAGTTAACGCTCTTAAAGTAACGGTCACCTACTCTGAATTTTGGTACCGCAGTAAATTTTTATGATTTCCAGACGTTGTCTGTTCGTGTACTTTACCATGAAGAATAAATTGAAGAATGGACTGATTTGAGAGTGACAGTTCAATGATTAGTGTAAGAGTGTTTGCTAAAAACCTGAATCGAAAAACACCCATTGATATGCAACAAATCCCATCACCGTTCCGTAACCGAATATATGTACGTGGGCAAATTTAGAATTTCAATAAATATTTTTCTCTTTGATTCGAGCTAATCTGTTCTGCTATCTGTTCAAATATTTGAAACTTTTTCAAGACCTCTCTCTATAAGCTTTTACCCCTTATTTGTGTGTATCCACATGATATAAACTCGTCGAAATCCTTTGCCACAAAATATTTGTCGCTTTGAAAAGCTTCGTGTTCCCCTTTTATGCCTCAACATAAATATTATAAAGCGTACAATTTCTCTCTCACATAAGCTCTGCCTATTACAGACGGTATAGACCATTAGACCACTTACTCCTACTAAGTTGGTTGTCAAACCAGGCATTATCCTTGGCCTTCATTTATGCTATACATGTTTGTTGGTGTCGGTGGAAATACCTTCACAAAACATGCATACGAACGCATGCATGCAGGGGCACATAAGTTGTGATTATTTTGCCCTTTTTTGTGCGTTTCTGCCACATTGTTTCTGTCTCTTTCTCTCGCTTGTCGTTCAGTTTCAAATTTGGCGGTATAACGTCATCGAGTCCTTGTTGCGAATGCTACTGCTGCAGCTGCTTATATCGCTACATCGGCCGTTGGGATAAAACTGTCATTGCCATTTGTAGTTAAGAGTTGTTATTATTATTTTTTCCCTTCTTTCAGGTTTTGTTTTTCGTGACAATGTACAAACATATTCAGTGTGTATAGGTATGGGTATGAGTATATGTATGTGTACGAGCATTGTTTGGTAATAAGGATAATGTTTATTAGTTTGAACATGAGTCGAACAGGACTTGTAGCTTCTCTGTGCTTTCCTCTTCTGTTTGGTAGGTGGTTGGATATTCAATATGAATGAACTGAGCATTTTAAAGGCCAAAAAGGAGTAAATTGAAATCCGTAATTGAGCAAACATTTACTTTAGTCAACATTTACAATTTATTGCACTTAAATCCTTAAAATACCTTTAAAGTCATTTT
This sequence comes from Stomoxys calcitrans, assembly GCF_963082655.1. Lineage (NCBI taxonomy): Eukaryota > Metazoa > Arthropoda > Insecta > Diptera > Muscidae > Stomoxys > Stomoxys calcitrans. The sequence continues at coordinate 116,061,560 of NC_081555.1, forward strand.
GCCTTAACAATATAGACGTTGAGAAACTTTCTATAGCATCGTTACTAGATAACAAAAGGGCTTTGTAGATATCGAGGGGGCTTTTGACAGCATTAAGTTAGGGAGGGGATGTCCGCCTATGACGCTGAACGCCTGGGTTTGAATCCTGGCGGGACCATCAGTGGAAAATTATCAGCGGTGGTTTTCCCCTCCTTATGCTGGCTACATTTGTGTGGCACTATGTCTTGTAAAAACTTCTCTCCAAAGAGGTGTCGCATTGCGGCACGCCGTTCGGACTCGGCTATAAAAATGAGGTCCCTTATCATTGAGCTTAAACTTGAATCCGACTGCACACATCCTTAATGGATGTTCATCGGCAAAATTTGTTGTTTGTTGAGATAAGGATGATGGACGTCGCTGTGTAACCCACAGGGGTCCCCCCAACTATCTCCCAAATGACAAATAATATGCAATGAGGCAGAATTATCCATGCAAACTTGCGAGTGTTTGCCGATCTTAATAAAGATGACACGAAATTAATCATATGAGCGCAGGATGCCGCGTTACTAGCCCAAGGCATGTTTCTATCGACGATTAGTGAGATCATGGAATGGTTACTGAGGAGACTGCCAAGAACATATCCAAGAGACACAGACCTGGTGCTTTTCACACAAAGATATAAGATATGGCAGTTTAGACTCGCGTCACTAATGAAGACTACTCTGTAGTTTACAAAGATACGTAATTGTCATGGGAAACAAATTCGGAGGAAAGAAGCCATTAAGAACTATGGTACGAAGTTAATCCAGTGATGACTTACTGGATGTACTCAGCCAACGTCAGAACAGTGTTGACACATAGACGCTGTAATGTGGAAGGCTGGCGAAAGTAGGACTCGTACTAGGGAGGTTATGGAAGTGCAAAGTCAGGTCTGCATTAGAATCGCGAGGGTGTTGAAGCCAACACCATACTCTGGTTTGAAAGCAATGATGAATTTTCAGCCTATTGAGTTCTCATACGAGACTGTTCCGCCTAGCTGAACAAGATAGATGCCATTACGATAGCTGCAATGGAAATCCTGGGGAAAATGTACCACATTCGAGACTTATGATTTATGCGGACACTTTGGTGGTGCGTAAGGATTAGATTCATGGACAATGGCGTCGATCTGCAAAGCGAAATGTTTAAATTTCTTGAATAAACTACGGCCTCCTAATGTAGTGATGACACAGGTTTCCGGGACAATTCGTTGAATGAAAAGTAGCCGATATATGTATGAAAGGGTTTTGCATACTTAGTATTTTTCGAGTTACTGAACCTAGACTGCAGATGCGCAATGTGAATTCGGTGGCTATGTGGGATTTTGTAAATTAATCCCGGACTATCGAGACTCTCTGGCCTACCATCAACTGGAGAAGGACAGAGGAGTTGTTTCGACAAGAGGTCACTAAGCAGTATGACAAGAGTCATAGCAGCACACCTATGCCATAGGCCAAATGGCGGCGCACATGGGAATATCGCATAATGATTCGATTAGGTTAGGTGTAAGGGTACGCAACCAACATATTCGATTGCTGGCCGCTGCACTCCGAGACCTTGGTTTGAATATGTTTGCCGTAAAATATGAAAGAAGAAAATAAGAAAAAACATGCCATGTTCCGCCGAACCGAATGGATTCCGCTAAAAATCTACTTTCGTTGAATAAGTTCGTATTTGAAATATTTTGCAACAATCAAATCGGGTGTCGATTGCTGCTTCTATGGTTTCAAGAAGTCATATCGGGGTATCGGGTAGGAGGCCTATATTAGAGTATAGACCTAATCACCTTACACTTGGCACAGAAGCTGAAAGTAAAAACTGAAGACTTTTTGCCAAATTTCAGCTAAATCAGGTGAAAATTGAGGCATCTAGGAGCTCAAAAAGTCAAGGCCGGGGATGGGTTTATATGAGGGGCTATGTCAGTGTACAAGCCAAATTTTGCCAAATTTCAGCTAAATCAGGTAAAAATCAGTCATCTAGGAGCTCAAAAAGTCAAGTCCGAAGATGGGTTTATATGAGGGGCTATGTCAGTGTACAAGCCGGTTCGGATTGGCACAGATGTTGGAAATCATAACGAATGTCTTTGTGCCAAATTTCAGCCTAATCAGGTGAGAATTTATGCTAAATAACTAAAAGCGTACTAAGTTCGATCGGGCCGAATCTTGGGAACCCACCATCATGGATTCTGCTAAAATATGGAACCTATATCTGGTTATACACCAGATTGGACCGTACTTAGCGCAGTTGTTCAGAGTCATAACAGAACACTATATGCAAAATTTCAGCCAAATCGGATAAAAATTGCGACTTGTAAGGTCTCAAGAAGTCAGATCGGGAGATCGGTTTATATGGGATCTATATCATATTCTTGACCGATTTGGACCGTACTAAGCACAGTCGTTGGGAGTCATAACAGAACACTATATGCAAAATTTTAGCCAAATCGGATAAAAATTACGGCTTTTAAGGGCTCAAGAAGCCAAATAGAGAGATCGGTTGATATGGGAGCTATATTAGGTTCTTGACCGATTTGGACCGTACTTGGCATAGTTGTTGGAAGTCATAACAGAACACAATCTGCAAAATTTAACCAAATCGGAGAAAAATTTCAGTTTCCAGGGTCTCAGAAAGTCAAATCGGAAGATCGGTTTATATGGTAGCTATATTAGGTTCTAGACCGATATGGGCCATACTAGTCGCAGTTGTTGAGAGTCATAACAGAACACTATATGCAAAATTTCAGTCAAATTGGATAAAAATGGCAGCTTGTAGGGGCTCAAGAAGTTAGATCGGGAGTTCGGTTTATATGGAAGCTATATCAGGTTCTTGCCGATTTGAACCGTACTGGGCACAGTTATTGGAAATCATAACCGAACATAATGTACAAAATTTATGCCAAATCGGATAAAAACTGCGGCTTCCAAGGGTTCAAGAAATCAAATCAGGAGATCGGCTTATAATCCAAATCTGAACCGATATGGCCCATTTGCAATCTCCAACGACCTACATCAATATAAAGTATCTGTGCAAAATTTCAATCGGCTAGATCTACGCGTTCGATCGCTATCGTGATTTCGACAAACGGTCGGACGGACGGGCGGACATGGCTAGTTCGTCTCAGAATGTCGAGACGATCAAGAATGTACAAACTTATGGGGTCCTAGATCTATATTTTGAGATGTTACAAACGGAATGACTAGATTAGTATACCCCCATCCTATGGTGGTGGGTATAAAAATGAATTGGTGTTGGTTTGTTTGTTCATATGTTTCGTATAGACTAAAAAATGGTTGATCCGATTTTCTTGAAATTTTCTCATACGGTACAGAATGGTGCCGAGGTGAAAAAAGAAACGTCATATCCAAATTTCGGATGGGGTGCCATATATAGACCAATCACGACAATATGAGACTCAAATGAAAGAACTTAAGAGTAGAAAAAGTATAAGAAATCCAATTGTGAGACCAAGTATTTGGGAGAAGAGCGCAAAATACATACGCCCCTTCGGGAACACGTTTCTGGGGGTCCACACCAACCCCTAAATCCACTAACCACAGCGATGGGGCTCTTCCCACTCCCAAAATTCTCATGTGAATATAGGGCTCTTCTAATCTTTTAAGAATGGAGTACACATAACTTCCAAAGTTAGATGACCCTTGACCCTCCGAGCGATATACAAATACCACTTTTGTAGCATGATATTTCACTAAAATCTCTTAAATTGTCGAAAATCGATATTCGAAGGATAATTTTGTGCCATATATTTTAAAAGAAGGCACACTGGAGCGGGCCCGGTTCAGCTAGTATTATAAAGGGTTTTTCAGGGACACTTCAAAAGTAGACCTATAGGGACAGCAAACGATGCTTTATTTTTTGCCGCTCTTCTAACATTTCTCCTCAGTAAGGTTTGCCATTTCACAATGAAAAGATATACGGGCCAACAACAAGTCGAAATTATTAAAATCTACTATCGAAATTCGGAGTCAGAGGCCTACCGATGAGGCCACATCTTCAGCGATGAGGCTCAGTTCGGACTGAATGGCTTAATAGCTCAATAAGCAAAATACGCGTTTTTGGTCAGACAACAATCTACACGTACTCCATGAGTCATCATTGCACCCCGAAAAATTAAGGTATGGTGTGGTTTATAGGCTGGCGCCGTCATTGGGACGTACTTCTTCCGTGGTGATCAAGACCGACATGTTACTATGAATGGGAAGCATTACCGTTAATTGATAACAGAATATTTTTATCCCCAATTTGATGATATGGGCTTGGAGGACATGTGGTTCCAACAGGATGGCGCCACAAGCCACACAGCGAATGTCACAATCAATTTATTGAAAACCAAGATTGGAGAACGCGTTATATCACCAGTCGATTGTCCGATTGTCGATTTAATATTTAGGACAAGTGTTATTCCTCATAAACTAGATATGTCTAACCTTCAAAGACCCTTTTACCTAATACATTCCGTCCATGAATTTCAAATCACACCCACTTGTTTACAATTCTCTTCCGGTATCGTTCATATAGATCTAACATTGATTATTGAACAATAATGTTCAGTTAATTTCCGATAGTGTTTGTTCTTGCTCCTTCTTTGCCTGCCATGCATACAGTGTTCGTCTTCATCTTAAGTTTTACTCCTGCTTTGTGGCATTGGATGCAGTCAGCACTTGCATAAAGTGATACTGCCATTGATACCTGTTGTCATGGTCTTGTCGTGCAAGTTATTCTCGAGTATATTCTTCACAGAAATTGTTTGTCTTGTTTGTTTGAAAATAGTTAGTTTTCACAACGTTCAGTTAGTTGAAGAACTTCTTTATCGTCTCTGTATTATTGTCTGTTGATAATGTTTTGCACAGATTTTGCAGTTAGTTTATGCCACACACCTACATTCTTTAGTCTAGAGAACACAAGTTTAGTGTGATGTCTCTATCACTGAGGCAACAATGCTTCAATACATGAAAATGGAAAAGTTATTCTGCTGGCAAAAGGAACGAATGAATGTTTTTCACACAAAATGCAAGAACTGTTGATAACTTTGAAGAGTTGATAATTGATTTTTGTTCTTGCAGAGACAATTTTGATAAATTTTTTAGTTTTGTACAACTTTAAGAATTTAAACAAGTAAAAAGTGCTAAGTTCGTTCTGGCCGAATCTTCAGAACCCACCACCATGGATTCTGCTAAAATTTTACAAAAAATTAACTTAATTGAAGGCCATAGATGTACTTAGACTTAGGTTGAGTGGGTAGCCCACCCCAACAAAAGGTGAGTCCGATTCGTTGTGACACCCTGATAAGAAGGGGAAGAAAAATGTGGAGAAAAGGAGATGACGAAATATGAGAAATACAAGAAACATAGGATTAGGATAAGGAGCAAGAGCCTATCCTCATGGTAATTGTCTGCCACCACGCCTTTGCTTTTCTCGAGTGTCGGCCCACACTCACTCATATATTCACTCGCTGAGTGTAAAGCATTGACACTTAGCGTCTGCGACAACGTTTTGAAGATTTCATCACGTCCCTCGCCGAAACAATCGCGTCTCATCCCCATATCTGAGGTTCGTCACCACAGATGCAACAGCAAGTAGGACGAGATCGGAGAAAAATGCCGCCCTAGAATGGAAAGCATGTTCCCCTGTGGACCCTGGCATAAGCAGAGCAGGTGTTCGTTTGTCACCTCTGCATCCTCATCAAAAAAGCGTCCGCAGTAGTCCTTGTGCGGGATGCCTATAAGTGCGACTCTATATGGCCTATTACATACTGTCCGGTTATGACTCCTGTAATGGTGCTCAGTGACCCCTTGACAAGGGCCAGCAATTTTCTCGTCGTCTTTTGTTCAACAGCTGTATTCAGAGTATTCTAATAATCCGTTGATAGACTACCATCTAGCCACCGCAATAGTCATCGCCTCTACTATGTTCAGTAGTTCGATAAAAAGGCACGTGTGCCAGACCGACCACAGGTCTGCCTGCTGTGGAAGATCCCCTACTGGCGGAATCCTCCGCCCTTTCAAACTAACTATTTCCGCTCTTTCAAACCGAAGTCCCACCCAACTCAAACAAAACATCCACTACCCACCCCACCCTTCCGGGAAAGCGAATCAAGAACAACCTTGCTCGAATCGGCTCGGCGACAGTTAGTCTAAAGCCCTCCTTGGCTTATCCCCTGCATCCTCAGCGGCAATCAGAGTGCAGCAGTAGCCGTGTGCGCCTTCTCTAAGCGTGCCAAGTTGCGTCACAGTTTCGCCAACAGATCCGCCTGCGGTGTATATCTTAACGCCCCCGTGATCCCGAGAAAAGCCAGTCTATACACCTTTCGAAGTATTCTGGTTTTTGCACCCTTTTCCACAGGTAGTCTGATGCCCTCATCAATCTACTCCCTGCATTCGTGGAATCCAGAATGGAGCAGTGGCCATGTCCGCCTTCTCTAAACGTGACAAGTTCCCTCAGCCTAAGCACTACCTTTGCCGCGCAACCCCGAATATAGAACTCAACAGGTGGTATATTCATCTTCGCCTGCGGTGTGGTTCTTAACGCCACTATGATTCCGACGAAGGCCAGTCTCTGCACCTTTCGTAGTTCCCTGTTTCGTGCACTCTTCTCCACACGTGATCTGACGACCTCCTCAGCTTATCCCCTACATTCATGGCATCGAGGATGGAGCACTGGCCGTGTCCGCCTTCTCTACGCATGCCAAGTTCCCTCAGCCTATGCCCTACCTTGGCAGTACAACCGCGAATATTGAACTCAACAGTACCTGCAGTGTGGATCTTAACGGCACCATGATCCCGACGAAGGCCAATCTCTGCACTTTTGAAGCTCCCTGGTTTGTGCACTCTTCTCCACAGGAAGTCTGATGCCCTCGTCAGCCTACCCTTGGCATCCACAATGTAGCCGTGACCGTGTCCGCCTTCTCTTAGCATGCCAAGTTCCCTCAGCCTTAGTGCGACCTTAGCGGCACAGCCCAGAATATAGACCTTAAGATACATTCAGCATCGCCTCCAGACCCGCCGGCGGTGTGGATCTTAACGCCACCACGATCCCGACGAAGGCCAATTTCTGCAGCTTTCGTAGTTCCCTGATTCGTGCTCTCTTCTCCGCAGCCTTGGTCTATCAATTGCCGTGTACATCCAGTATATCACCTCCTACCGGACATCCTTCAGCGGTAGTAGTAGACGCAAAACGCTTTTCGGAACCATTCGTTCGTATTCCTTTTACAGGACAGTGTCGAATCGAGGACTAGGCTAGGTATTTCACCTCCTTTGACAACTGCAGTATGGTCCCTTCCAAAGACGGGTGTCTGAAATTCGGTGTCTTATATCTCTAAGTGCCTCGACTGTCGCAAATCTCTCAACGAGATGGCTGAACAGTTCAAAATTCACCTATTGTGGGTGCCGGGCCACTGAGAGATATCCCAGGGAATTGTAAAAAGGAAGAGCTTGCGAGACTGGGAACTACCTTAGACATTCCAGTGGTACTGGAATCTGTGGGTTGACTCTAGCGACATATAAGCTAAGTTTTCAGGGCCAGACCCAAAGGACAACGAATGATAGATGGTCACAAAAAGGGGGCTGTGAGCAGTCCAAAACTATGAGGCCTAATCTAGACGTGAAGAGGTCTACCGCTTTACTATCATTGGCTAGAAAAGATGTCTCAGTCATTGTGTCAGTCATGACAGGTCACTGTCTAATCGGAAAACATGCTGACAGGCTGAAGGTTGCCAGCAACGACTTTTGCAGAAGCTATGAGGACATCGAAGAAGAAGAGACTATGGAACACCTTCTGTGTGTGTGTCCCGCACTAGCAGTCGGAAGGAGTTCCACATTAGGTTCTCGTTTCTTTGAGAACCTGTCCGATTTAGCGGACGTGAACATTCGCAAGTTGTTGGGTTTTTTTAAGCGATCGGGATGGTTCAACGGTAGGAACTAGCAGCCATCTTCCTTCTTTTGTTCCTGTAGTATCACAATAGACCAAAACGTCTACGTGAGCCTGATGGCAGACTGCCACTTAAACCTAACCTAACCTTACCTATCTCCGAGTAAACATCACCAACTCGATCTTCCTTGGATAAGTCCTCAGTCCATTTCTATTGTAGTAGCCCATCTATAAAGCCTCAACAGTTACCTTTCCATAAACTCACTGACCGTCCACAAAATCTTCCTCGAAGGCTTGTACATGGCATAGTGCCTTACAAATGTCGCCAAAATGTGGAGGGGATACCTACCGCTGGATTTGTATACCCACCACCATAGGATGGGGGTTATACTCATCTAGTCATTCCGTTTGTAATGATCATCTTGACAATCTGAGTCGATTTAGACGTGTTTGTCTGTCCATCTATGGAAATCATGATAGCGGTCGAACGAATAAACTTATCCGCTTGAAATTTTGCACAGTGGCTTCTTATTGATGTAGGTCGTTGGGGATTGCAAATGCGCCATATATGTTCAGATTTATATATAGCTCCCATATAAACCTATCTCCAAATTTGATTTCTTGAGCCCTTACAAGCCATTTGCGCATAGTGTTCTGTTACGACTTCCAAATACGTGCCAAATACGGTCCACTCTTTAACCTGATTTAGCTTCCATATAAACCGATTTCCCGATTAGAATTCTTGCGGCTGGCATAGGGCTAAAGATGTCATATCGGGGAATGGATTATACAAGGGAGCATTATAAAGAGCCGATTTGGATCGTACCTGAGACGGATGTTGAAGTTGGAACAGAACACCACGTACTCAAGAACACAGATCGAAAGATCGATTTATATGGGAGCTATATCCAAATCTGAAACCATATGGCCCATTTACAATACCCAACGATCTACATCGATATCTGTGCAAATTTTCGTGCGGATATCTTTATTCGTTCGATCGTAGTCGTGATTTATACAGACGGACAGATGGGCATAGATCGCTAGATCTACTGAGAATGTCAAGACGATCAAGAATATACACCCTTTATGGTGTCGCAAATGGATATTTCGTGGTGTTATACACGGAATGACTAGATTAGTAAACCCCTCATTCTTTGATGGTGGGTATAAAAATATTTGTGCCATAGTAAAAATCGATAAATATTCCGTTTGAATGGCATAACATTGTCTCCCTGAATTTGTCTGAGTACTTTTGCATTCCTTTGACACTCATACAGAATGGATTAGTTGTGAAACTACTGACACTCCATAAAGAAGAAAAAGCATTGCAATGAACAGAAACGAAATTGCAATATTGTCTGTGCTAGGGAGAAAAAATGTGACAGCTATTTGACTTGAAAATGTATGTTGAGTACGAGACTGAAACGCAAAAAAATATATGTTGACATTCGGGAAACGCACGTTTTGCACAAATTCAACTATGGCAACGAAAAACAAGTAAGAGCTTAATAAGTTGGGCCGGGTTATTCTTATATACCCTCTGCAATGAATCGCATTTGTCAAGTTCTTGGCCCGGTATCTCTTTACAGCCCAACAATGTATAATGGCCAAGAATTGCTATGCTATTAGAGCTATATCAGATTATGAAACAATTCGGAGTATACTTGGTTTGTATGTAGAAGTCATTGTGCCAAATTGCAGCACATTTGCCCTATAGGGGCCTCAGAAATAAAACAGGGAGATCGGTTTATATGGGAGCTACATCAGATTATAGACCGATTAAGATCACACTTGGCATAGTTGTTGGAAGTTAAAACAAAATACTTCGTACAAAATTTCAGCCAAGCCGGATAAAAATTCCGCCCACTAGAGGTTTAAGAAGTCTAGACCCAAGATTGGTTTATATAGAAGCTATATCAGACTATAAACCAAATTAGATAATACTTGGCAAAGTTGTTGGAAGTCAATACAAAACGTACAGATTTCTGCCAAATCGGCTAAGAATTGTCCCCTCTAGAGGCTCCAGAGTCAATGGGCCGACATGGCCCCCTTACAATCCCAACCGACGTACACGTACGATAGGAAGTATTTGAGCAAAATTTCAAGGTTCTAGCCATATTCCTTCGAAAGTTAGCGTACTTTCGACAGACGGACGGACCGTCGAACGGACAAATCTAAATCGACTTAGAAGATCAAGAATATATATACTTTGTTGGGTCGCACCTTCAACATTTAGAGGTGTTACAAACGGAATGGTTAGATTAATATGCCCCCAACCTATGGTGATGTGTACAACAAGTAAATTTAGGGTGACAACTTCAAATAGGCTGATGGTATATACATCTCTTCTATTTTATGTAAAAATTAAATTGTTGCGCTTTGTTTGTTTGTTTTTCTGTCTGTTCCGTATAGACTCAAAAACGGCGGAACCGATTTTCATGAATTTTTCAAAGTGGTTTGGGCCCCCAGTGAAAATTGGATACCATATTTTAAGATATCCGAAGGAGGGCGGGCCCTACCCCTTACACATTTTTCAAAAACGACAGATCTCGGAGATGGGTGCACCGATTTAACGAAATTTTGTGTGCCACCTTATAGTACCCCAAAAACACGAAATTTGTATAATATTTTGGAGTTAAATAACCTGGGGGGACGTCAAATCCCAAAACCCACCCGGACGGACATGTTTACCGATTAGGACAATATGGGTTTCAAATGAAAGGTATTTAAGAGTAGAGTACGAACCTTGTATACAAAAGGGTATAAAATGAAAGGTATTTCAAAGTAGAGTACAAATCCGATATTAAAAATTTTTCCTTGGTGTCTGAGGGAACTCACCACCCCCCAAAACCCTCCGCACGGACATGTTTATCGATTGGGACACTATGGGTATCAAACGAAAGGTATTTAAGAGTAGAGCACGAACTTAGCACACAAATTTCGCACAAAGTGTTTTGGTTGCTCCCCCACCTCCAAAAAACCCCCCAACAGGACTCCTTCAGCGCTTTGGGTAATATGGGTATCAAATGAAAGGTATTTAAAAGTAGGGTACAAATCTGACATAAAAATTTTTCCTTGGTGTCTGGGGGACCTCCCCATCCCCAAAACCTCCCCGCAGAGCATACTTACCAATTGGGACAATATGGATATCAAATGAAAGGTATTTAAAAGTAAAATAAAAATCCACTCCCCAAAAACCCTCAACAGGGCATATTTTCCGGTGGGGAGGATATGGGTATTAAATGAAAGATGTTTCGAAGTTGAGTACACATCGTTTATAAGAATTTGATCCAAGATGTCTACGGGGCACATTGGTTCAAGAGTGGCCGAAATTCATTTTTTTCATGTTCGCCGATTTGGATAATTTTTTGGTATTTTGTTGTCAGATAGTTGAATATTATGATTCCGTAATATTAGGCTGATATATTTAGTATTTCTTTGGACAGACACGCTCCAAGTTCATATATGTTCGCTTGTTTAAAATGGCATGCAAATTTACTGTATATTCAATCTTTTGGTACAATCACAGTAAACTTATCATTTGACTTTGTTGTATATTTTCGTAAATGGCAATTGTCATAGATGAGATTTGCATTAAAAAAAGTTGGAAAAAGTGCCACATAAAAAATTTCGTAGAACAAAATATAAACAACATCAAAATTTCAATGTTCATCAACTTCAGTGGACTGCATGTTTTTAGCGCTGTGGAGCGCTGTTTAACGAAAGACGTCAAATTACAGCTTGAAGTCTCAGCTAAAAGCTAAAAAAAAATTCAGCTGCTCATACCTGCTCCTTTCCAAAAGAAACAGTAAAAACTATAAAGTGATAAAGTAAGAAAACGTGAATTTTCGTTCATGCTTGTTGTTGTTGTTGCCATAATTCTTTACTGTTAACAACAATAGAAGATCAAGCGATAGACTATTAGGTGCTGTGTTATCATTCATTTATTATGTTGTTGCATGCAATAACAACTACACATTATGTCTTGCTCTCTTTATTGCACAAAATCTTTTCCGTTAGAGCTTAATAAGTAATACATTAAGTACCAACAACAATATACAGTTTCTGATTTAAATTTCTGCTTTTGGGTATACATTTCTAATATTATTGATATGCTAATTGACATTACATTGGCAAGTGCAGTGATAAGAGGTGTGTTTTTAAGTGATATCAAGATTTAATTTTATTAATTATGGAAAATGTAACAATTTCTTATTTAAATATTTGCGAAATATTAATTGATAACAACAGTGATATTGATGTTACTGTCGAAGTCATTGCAAATAGCAATGAAGGAATGACTGCTGAGGATGTTGAAGTCTTTACTGGATTTTTGAAAAAAAACTTTTTTACAAAGTTCAAAGATAGATGGCAAAAAGCAAGACGCATAAAAACCAGATTTCTTGATCTTAATGAAAATTGGCTGAAAAATGTCTACAAAGTGTGCAAATATACCGCAAACAATGAAGCACCAAGCTGTTCAAATATGGTTAAACGTGGACGTCCAGCAAAAGCCTTCGAGGATTGCCAACCGCGAACAAAGAGGACAAAGGTACAAGATTTTTGTGAAAACACCTCAATGGTGTTGATATCGTCTGCCGCAAAAAAAAGTGAGTGTTTAGACAAATCCATTAAGGCGTTCACCCCGGAGAAGGCACTTGGGCTGATACTTGATGCTTCGTTGTCAAAGCATCAATATGAGGTTTTGCGCAGTTCAGCTAGAGAAATTGGATTCGACATTTACCCATCCTACCATCAGGTACTGGAAGCAAAAAAAAAATGCTATCCTGCAAATGTTCAGGTGCAAGAAAGTTGTAGCAAAGTTTCTCTACAACAGTTATTAGATCATACAGTAACCAGGATTTTGATGACAAAAACCGAGAATGAGGTGACAGAACTCCCCAACGAACTGCAAATGTTCTCAAAATGGGGCTGTGACGGAAGTTCGGGACACAGTGAATACCATCAAAAATTCACAGATCCAAATGACTCCGATAAATATATGTTCTTAACGTCACTTGTTCCATTGACCCTCACAGAGCGTAATAATATGTCAACAATGTGCTGGAGAAATACAGAGCCATCATCAACTAGATTTTGCCGACCGTTAAAATTTGAATTTATACAAGAAACAGCTGAAGTTATAAATTCAGAGGTCAGTCGTGTTAATGACGAAATAAAAAATTTAAGAAATACTGTCGTTGAATTGCATAGCAGAAACTTCAATATTTCTCACACACTGAAATTAACAATGATTGATGGGAAAGTAGCTACTACGATTTCTGGAAGTTCATCTATGGCGGTTTGCTTCATATGTGGAGCAAAGCCCACAGAAATTATAGCAGAAGCTATTCTGCCAATAGGTATGTCTCTATTTAAAGGCCCTTATTCAATGATTTAATTTTCATTTTTTACATTTTAATTGATTGTTTGTATCAGGTATGCTGTCCGAAGAAGCTCAGGAAGCGAGGAATAAAGATTATAGAGCCTATAGATTACATCATTCGCGAAGAATTGGACGTGTAGCCACTAATGAAGATGTAATGCATAACCTTTTATTGTCTTCAGACCCATTTATAAATAGATTTCGCTCAAAGCTGCAAATCAAAAAATTGGAGTACGATAATGATGTTAAAAAATTATTAAAAGACTATGCTTAATTTATTTATTCATGTTTTTTCTATGGGAGGTGGCCGTAAAAGTGGGCGGATCAGGTATATATTTTCAGGAGCCCATTCTACAATTATAATAATTACTTTTTGTGAAAATTGAATTGATGCATTAAAAATTAAAAGTGGGCGGATATTTTTCAAATTTCACACAAATGATTCTGAGTGTTTAAAAATGCTATGTGCCAAAAAACAATGCCGTAGGTCAAAATTTAATTTTTACTTTGTATGGGAGGTGGGCGTAAAAGTGGGCGGATCATTTTGATTTTTCCATTTTTTCTTGATTCAAACAAAAAATGCCTATGTGCCAAGTTTCATTGTCCTTCGACAACTTCTTCTATTTTTAGCCGCTCGTTCAATGAACTTGAACCAATGTGCGGGGCCTCTCCAACCCCAAAAACCGCATGAATGTCCAACGTCACAAAATAGGTATAAAATTAAAGTTCTTTGAGAATTGACTACGAATTTGATATACACATTTGGTACCGAGTCTGGGACCGGCCCACCCACTAAATACCCTTCAATAGAACGTGTAGTTCGATCGGAATAATATGGGAATTTATGTTGATATAAGCATTCAAGAATCTAGGTTACGTCCTGCCGTTCAAAAAAGCCATGTAGATCTCGACATTATAAGACTCAAATATATTGTCTTTTGGGTCTAAGTGTCAGGGGCACCGACCCTCTCCTGCCAATAAAAACAACTCCAAACTGTCATGTAGGACGACCGAGAATATATTGTATTCAAATGAAAGGACGTATTAGAGGGGAATTGCCCTCCCCCATCCTATTTGAAAAAAAGGAATTAAAAATAATATTTGAAGGCCGACCGAGATAGAATAGGACAGCAATAAAAGGTCTTTGGTAGTAGAGTAAACTTTTTTCCCTCAAATTGGGATAGACATAGGTGGACTTTAAAAATGTGGTATCCCAAGTGGTAGCTTTGAAATACGATTTTTAATGTAGATAACCAAAACAAAAAAAATGAATTACTGCGGATTTAAAAGAGATCCGTTGCACTGAATATCTTGATAGCCATCTTTAAAATGCTTGAAATTAAAAAGCCAAACAAAATCGTGCTCTAGCACGATGCTGAAATTATTTCAGCGTCCGCCCCTAAACTCCCTTCAAACCGGCCATGTGGATTATGACAAAAAGGGGCTCTAATCTGATATCTGTTTTATGGCCAAGTGTTTCAGGGACGTCTCGCCTTATACTACTACTCCTACTCCTCAACCATACATGTATACCGACTATAGTAATATGTAGCTTAAATGTTGTTTTTGGAAGTAGAGTATGAATCGATATCCACTTTCGGGGCAAAGCGTTTGGCAACTCTAAGCCACCACCAAAACCAAGAGAATGAAGTAGATCTAACGTCCAAACTGAAATGGGCGGACCCTCCCCTTACCATATTTTCAAAAACGCCACATCTCGAAGATGGGTGGGGCGAAATTTAGTTTGTTTATAATAACTCAAAAACAAAAAATTGGTATCCTTATTTAGGTTGGGATATCCAAGGGGTTGCGCCACCTCCAAAGCCCGCCAAATGGAAATATAGACCAATAATAACAATATGGGGCTCAAATGAAAGGTATTTGAGAGTAGAGCACGAATCTGATGTAAGGAGGTTCACCTCACCACCAAAAATAACCCTTATCCGTCATATTTACCCAAAGGTATTTGGGAGTAGAGCACCAATATGATATCCACATTAGGACGAAATATCTGAAAGGCCACACCAGCACCCCAAACAGGAGTCATTTCCTGATATAATAGGGCTCAGATACAATAAGAGAGTGCCGAAGGCGCAGCGGACCGGGCCCTGTCCAGCTGGTATATATTACAAATATAATACCGTAATACCGTAAAAAATGCATCATTTATGAACTCATAGCAGCTATATCTATATATAGCCTAATCTCCACCGTATTCAAGAAGGCTATGAAAGTTTCTAATACAACCTTTCGTACCACATTTATCGGTTAAAAAATTTACCTTTTACGGGCCTTGCAACTTAAATCAGCAGATCGGTATATGTATATGACAGCTAAATGCAAATATAGATCGATCTGAAACTTAGGAAACACGAATATCGAGGAGCTTAACACAGCCCACTGTATTAAATTTCAGCAAAATCGAGTAATAAACGTGCTTTTATTGTTCCAAGAACTTAAATCGGGAAATCAGCGGCTATATCGAAATATAGCCTGATCTTGACCATGCTCGGTATGAATGTCGGGGGTTATAACGCATCTCATTGTGCCTAATTTCAGCAAAATCGGTAAATAAATTAACCTTTTATGGGTATAAAACTTTAAATCGGGAGATCGGTATATACGGAAGCTATATCCAAATCTGCTCCGATCTGAGCCGTATTGAACAGGGTTGTCGAGAAGCCTAATACAACTCGCTATACCAAATATCTGCGAAATCGGAAATTTGGGCCTATTATGGGCCCAAGGCCTTAAATTGAGAGATATCAGTCTATATAACAGCTATATCCAAAAAGCCTTAAAAGGAAGACAGTGTCAAAATTGGTTTCGCAAATTACGTTCTGGAGATTTTTCACTTAAAGATGAGCCACGTTCAGGTCGGCCAAATAAAGTTGATGATGACCAAATCAAAGCATTAATCAAATTGGATCGTCATGTAACTGAGCGTGAGATAGAAGAGAAGTTAAATATACCAAAATCAACCGTTCATTATCACATAAAAAGTCTTGGACTGGTGAAAAAGCTTGATATTTGGGTACCACATGTATTGAAAGAAATTCATTTAACAAACCGAATCAACGCTTGTGATATGCACCTTGAACGCAATGAATTCGATCCGTTTTTAAAACGAATCATAACTGGAGATGAAAAATGGATTGTTTACAACAACGTTAGTCGAAAACGATCATGGTCCAAGCATGGTGAACCAGCTCAAACCACTTCAAAGGCTGATATCCACCAAAAGAAGGTTATGCTGTCTGTTTGGTGGGATTGGAAGGGTGTGGTATAAATAGCTGCTTCCAAGGAACCAAACGATTAATTCGGATGTTTACTGTCAACAATTGGACAAATTGAATACAGCCATCAAGGAGAAGCGACCAGAATTGGTCAATCGTAAAGGTGTCATATTCCACCAGGACAACGCTAGACCGCACACATCTTTGGTCACTCGCCAAAAACTGAGTGAGCTTGGCTGGGAACTTTTGATGCATCCACCATATAGCCCTGACCTAGCACCATCAGACTACCATTTATTTCGATCTTTGCAGAACTCCTTAAATGGTAAAACTTTCGGCAATGATGAGGCTATAAAATCGCACTTGGTTCAGTTTTTTGCAGATAAAGGCCAGAAGTTCTATGAGCGTGGAATACTAAATTTGCCAGGAAGATAGCAAAAGGTTATCGAACAAAATGGCAATTATATATTTGATTAAAGTTCATTCTAAGTTTTATTAAAAATGCATTTACTTTCTTTTAAAAAATCCGCAATCACCTATTGGGCAACCCAATATATTTTTTGTACATATATATTTGGTAGTTAATTTAGTCTATAAGGATTTTGTAGTATATAAACTTAAGACAAAAAAAAATGTGGACCGATCTGGGCCAAATTAAACAGATATCGAGACATAATTCTTTGTCCCAAATGTCAGCGAAATCGGACAATAAATGCGCCTTTTATGGTCCCAAGACCCTTATTCGAGGTATCGCTCTATATGACAGCCATATCTAAATCTAAACCGATCCGAGCCGTATTGTACAAGGATGTTAAGAGGCCTAACACAACTCACTGTCCCAAGTTTTAACGAAATCGGATAATAAATGTAGCTTTAATGGGCCTAAGACCTTATATCGGCAGATCGGTCTATATGGGGGCTATATCAAGATATAGTCCGATATAGCTCTTTTTAGAACTTAACCTACAAAGTTCCAGCTCAATCTCTATTTTTACAGACTTTAGCGTGATTTCAACAGATAGACGGAAGGACAAGGCTAGATTGTCTTAGATTTTTACGACGATCAAGAATATATGTACTTTATAGCGTCGGAAATAAATAGCTCGAAGCGTTGCAAACGAAATGAGAAAATGAATGTACCCCTAGTTCGGTGGTGGGTGTTAAAAAGGATAAGAAAAACATCTTCATCTAGGCTTATTAACCAAAGCGAACAACCAACCAAGTTGTCTGTAGATCCTTTCGTATGCAATGAGTCATTCATGACTGACAGGATGCTTGCCAAAAATTTAAATTCTTTATATGCCCACATAAGAGGCTATTGCATGTTCTCACATATCTCTAGCTCAAAATGTAAAAGTTGGAAGTTTATAACGTTTTCAACGCCTCTTTCTTCAACGTAAGGCTATTATAGAGATTATCCTAAAAAAAAGCTTTAGCACTTTTACCATTTAAGGATAGCTAAGTTATCATCTCATTCACTTGAATGCCTGTTGCATCCCCCATAGAGACTGTTTGAGTTCTTAAGTCTTGTTTGCATTTTTGGTTACGTTGCCAGCTAAGTACTCTTTTGGAATTATACTTCGTGGAATTATTAAGAAGTTATGTAAAAGCATAAACGATACAAAAACGACTTGTTAACACCATGTATAAACAAACATTGCAGTGGCAGACAAATTTTGTTAAAAATTATTGCTTACCTTAAGTTGTTATTGTTGTGATTGTAGGTTGTGAGTTGAGTCTGAAAAAAATTAAAAAAAATTATTATTATAATTAATATATTGAAAGATTAGTAAAACAGAGATAGGTAGACATCGGCTATATATGCAAATGCATTTATTTGCTCCAAGCATAGGAAAAAATTGTAAAACACAGAAATTCGTTTCATCGAAAGTACGATAAGAAAATGCTAAACTAAAAATTTGTATATTTTGCATATATTATGCAAACTGCATATTAAGCATATTTTTTTAATATTTTGCATATTTTGAATATTTTTATACCCTCCAGCATAGGATGGGGTATACTAATCTCGTCATTCCGTCGTTTCGTCGTTACACCTTGAAATATTCGTCTAAGACCCCATAAAGTAGATCTATTCTTGATCGTCATGACATTCTAAGTCGATCTAGCCATGTCCGTCCTTTCATCCGTCTAACTGTTGTAAGCACTCTAACTTTCGAAAGAGTAACGCCAGGCGCTTGAAATTTTACTCAAATACTTCTTATGAGTGTCGATCGGTTGGGATTGTAAATGGGCCATATCGGTCCATGTATTGATATAGCTGCATATAAACCGATCTAGGATCATGACTTCTTGAGACACTAGAGGGCGCAATTTGTTTCCGATTTGCCTGACATTTGCATGAAGTGTTTTGTTATGTCTTCCAACAACTGGACCAAGTATGGTCAAAATTGATACATTACCTGATATACATCCCCTAAGAACCGATCTGGGATTGTGCGTTCTTGGGCCGCTAGAGGGCGCAATTATCACCTGATTTGGCTGAAAGTTTGCACAAAGTCTTTTGTTATGACTTCCAACAACTATGCCCAGTATGGTCTAAATCGTGTCATAACCTGATATAGCTTCCATTTAAACCGATCTCCCGATTATACTTCTTGAGCATATAGAGGGCGCAATACTTATCCGATTTTGCTGAAATATTGCACAACGACTTGCACCTTTGTCTTCAGCAGCCAAACCAAGTATGGCTCCAATCGGTTACTTGGTATAGCTCCAATAGCATAGCAATTCTTACCCATTATAATTAGTTTCATAAACTTGATAAATACGATCCATGGTAAGGGTATATAAGATTCGGCCTGCCCGAGTTTAGCACGCTTTTACATTTTTTACATCAAAAACGACAGATTTCATGTCCGTGAAAGTAACGTTAACTTTAACTAGCAGAGACACAAACCCATGCAATTACCAACACTCTGTAACAAGCTTAGCAGAGCTATGCTAACAATTTAACAGAAAAGATCTAAAAATAAAATCAAGAAAAATAATGAAAAAGTTGAGAGGAAACGACAAAAAGAGCACCAAAACAAACAAAAACACTTCAAATTTTGTAAAAAAGGAAGTAACAATGTAAAAAATGCATAACGGACAGATCTACAACACTAACAAGTCTAAAGCGAAAAGTGCAAAAACTGTCCAATTTGACACAGACCGGTCTAATCTTGGATATAGCTGACATATAGACCGATCTCACGATTAAATGCTTGGATCTAGAAAAGCCGCATTTATTTCGGGATTTCGCTGAAATTTAAAACAGTGAGTGATATTAGATCTGGCGACATGTATGCCCAATTTGGTCTAAATTGGATCATGTTTGGATATAGTCCGTTGAGAGGACTAAAACAACCCGCTGTACTAAACTTTAGCGAAATTCAAAAAATGCAACTTCTATGAGCTCAAGGCCCTAAAATATCTAAATATGGTTCGATGTCGATGCTTTTTGATGTCGAGTGAACTAGTAAAACTCTTTCTTTCAAATGTTAGCGAAATGAAGCAATAAATGCGGCTCTTATAGTCTTAAGACCTTAAATCGGAAGATCTATCTAAATCGAGGTTATATTAAGATATCGACCTATCTGGACCATATTCGCCATGGATGTCGATGATCTCAACACAGCTGACTTTGCTAATTTTCAACGAGATCGAGTACTTAATGTGCCTTTTAAAGGTCTAAGAATTTCAATCGGGAGATAGGTATATATGGCAGCTGTATCCAAATATTGTCCGATAAGAACCATACTCGGTATGTATATTGAAAAGCTTATTATAACTTAAACCACGGGTTTTTGCCAAATTTCAGCTTTTATTGGCCTTATACCTCAAGTCGGGAAAACGGTCTATATGGGGGCTACATTAAGATATATACTGACCTGAACCATGTTTGGCACAGATATCAATGCATTTTATACAACGGCTTTTGCAAAATTTCAGCAAAATCGGATAAAAATGCGGCTTTAATTGGCCTTATATCTTAAATCGTGAGATCGGTGTATATGGGGGCTATATTAAGATATACACCGATCTAAACTATAATAGGCACATATGAACTCAATACCACAGTTTGGGCCAAATTGTAACGAAATCGAATAAAAAAAATTAGTCTTTTATTGGCCTTATACCTTAAATTGGGAGATCGGTGTAAATGGGGACTATAACAAGAAGTTGGCCGATCTAAACCATATTCAGCACATATATCAATGAACTGAATACCACGGGTTTTGCCAAATTTCAGCGAAATCCTATATATAAAAATCTATTTGTGTTTGTTTGTAGGTTTGTTTGTTTGTTTGTATGTTTGTGTGTTCCTTATAGACACAGAAACGGCTGAACCGTTTTTCTTGGGAGGGCGGACCTTCCCCCTTCCCCTAATTTTCAGAAACGCCCGATCTCGGAGATGGGTGGTGCGATTTCAGCGAAATTTTGTGTGCTCTCATATGGTACCCTAAAAATAAAAATTTGGTATCCAAATTTCGGATGGGATACCTAGGGGGACTGCCCCAACCTAAAACCTACCAAACATATATTTAGACCAATCACGGCAATATGGGACTCAAATGAAAGGTACTTAGAATAAGAAAACGTATCTGATATCCAATTGTCGGACCAAGTGCTAGGGGGACCACCCCAAGCCCCAAAACACCCCTAAGTCGGACATATTTACCGACCATGGCAATACGGGACTCAAATGAAAGGTATTTGCGAGTAGAATACGAATCTGATATCCAAATGTGGGACCACGTTTCTGGGGGTCCACCCCTTCCCCGAAATACCCCCCAAACAGGACTTATTTACTGACCATGGGAATATGGGGCTTAAATAAAAGGTATTTGAGTGTAGAATTAGAATCTGATATCCAAATATGACACCAAGTGTTTGGGCGCCGCCTCCCCCCCAAAAACCTCCCCCAAAGGGGACACATTTACGACCATAGCCACATGGGGCTCAAATGAAATGTCTTTGGAAGCAAAGCACGAATCTGATATCAATATTCGGGAAAAGTGTTTATGGGGCCACCCACCCCCCCCAAGACCACCCAACTAGGAAGTATTTGCTGACTATTGCAATATGAGGCTCAAATAAGAGGGTTTTTAGTGTAGGACACGAATCCGATATAAATTTTCCAGGCCAACTCACTGAGTGGCCGCCCATCCCTCAAAACACCCCCCAAGCCGGTCATGTTTGCCGAATATGGAAATATGGGGCTCAAATTAAAAGTATGTGGGAGTAGACCACGTATATGATATCAACATTAGGGGCCATCTGTCTTGCGGACGTCCACCATAACAACCCCCTAATAGGACGTATTAGCTCACCAAGACAATTTGGGTCTCAAAGAGAGTGGAACTAATTTTTAATTGCTTTTAGGGCAATACCCCAAACCGGACATATTTTCTGACTTTTGCAATAAGGAGTTTAAATGAGATTAGAAAACGAATTTGATATCCAATTTTGAGTGCAATGGCATTATCGGATTCAAATAAATGATAAATAGATATATGAGAATAGAGTACGTTGCTGATATATTTTCCGGGCTTAGTGTTTGGGGGACCACCCCAATCGCCAAAACACCCCTAAATCGGGCATATTTACCCACCATGTCAATGTGGAGCTTAAATGAAAGGTATTGGGGGTAGAGCAAGAATTGATACCCATTTTCGCAAGAATTGATACCCAAAATACCCCACAAACAGCAATTTTTTTGTGACCATCGCAATATGGGGCTCACATAAAGGTGTTTGGAAGTAGAATACGAAATTGATATCCAAATGTAGGACCATGTATTTAGGGCATCACCCCTTTCCCAAAACACCCCCAAAGGAAAAAAAATTTTCAACCATGCCAATATGTGGCTCAAATGAAAGGTATTTGAGATTAGATAACGAATTTGATAACCTATTTTGGGGCCATGTGTTTGGGGGACGGCTCATCCTGTAAACTCCTCTTAAGCCAATGGCAATACGGGGTTTAAATAAATGGTATTTGAGAGAAAAGCACGATGCTGATATTTTTTCAGGGCCATGTAGCTGAGGGACCACCTCTCCCCCTAAAACACCACTAAATCAGACATCATAAGAATATCGAGCTGAAATTAAGTATTTTAAGAATGGAGTACACCTTACATCCAATCTTAAATTCTTAAAAGATCATATGGGATTCTGATAAAGGCACTTATATTGTTAAACTGTTAGTCAAGTTAGCATGGTATTTCACTAAAAGATCTTTAATTGTCGAAAATAAATATTCCAAGGAAACTTTTGTTCCATATAAAGTAAAAGAAGGCGCAGCATAGCGGGCCCGGGTCAGCTAGTAATATCTATAATCCTCAACCCTTGTTTACAATTATTCATATAACACATATTCTACGCTTCAGCATAACAACTAAAACTTGGTCATTTTGTAATCCCTCTAAACTTATTACCCCTTACCTTAACTTTGTCTTGACTTTACAATTTTTAAAATGTTAAGGCAAAGTTTTAAGGCAGTACAATGAACATTTAATTTTATATCATCTTTAGCTTGAATGTAATATATAAAGTTTTAATAACATTAAACTCTTGTCATACATTTAGTTATAAAACAAGTCAAGTAGATGCCAAAACACTTACTTTGTTAAAGACTCTTAAAAACAACAAATCCTTCGTCGTATGGTGTTAAGCATTTAACACCAACCAACACACATGTTTTGTAATTTTATTCTCATATACAGGCGCGACGAGTGCTTTGTTTGGATACCCCCATGGATTACAAACAAACATAGCTACTACACAATGCCATTGCATGGTGCATGCATTGCAATATACACAGAGTTGAATTACAATTTTGTTTACACATACATAGCTTACACATATACATGCAAAAACCTAAATTAACGTTTGTTCATCATTGCAAATACTAATGCGCTTTGGGGTAAATTTTTTTCGTTGTTCAAACGAATTGTAATAAGCTTTTGTTTTGAATAACCTCAGTAAAAAGGTGTAATAAGCCTACTTCCGCTATTGGTTGGGGATATACTAGTTTTTATTACATTTGTGGAATGCGAAATATTAATTCAAGAGCCTATCTTTTTATATATAAAAATCAATTTGTGTCTGTTTGTCGGTTTGTTTGTATGTTTCTTTGTGTGTTCCTTATAGACTCAGAAACGGATGAACCGACTTTCATGAAATTTTCACTGATGGTGCATAATGATCCCATGGTGAAAATAGGGTACTAAATTTTTTGATATCTGAAGAAGAGGGGCGGACCTCCCATTACCCAAATTTTCAGAAACGCCCGATCTCGGTGATGGGTGGTGCGATTTAAACAAATTTTGTTGTCTCTCTCATAGAAACCTAAAAATAAAAATCCGGTATCTAAATTTTGGATGGGGTACCTAGGGGGGCCGCCCCACCCTCAAATCCTACCAAATACATATTTAGACCAATCACGGCAATATGGGACTCAAATGAAAGGTATATAGGATAATAAAACGTATCTGATATCCAATTGTCGGGTCAAGTGTTAGGGGGACCACCCCAACCCCCAAACACCCCTAAATCGAACATATTTACCGACCATGGCAATATGGGATTCAAATGAAAGGTATTTGCGAGCAGAATACGAATCTGATATCCAAATGTGGGACCAGGCTTCTGGGGGTTCACCCCTTTCCCGAAACCCTCCCCAAACAGGACTTATTAACAGACCATGGCAATATGGAGTTTAAATAAAAGGTGGTTGAATGTACAATAC
Source organism: Stomoxys calcitrans (assembly GCF_963082655.1). Lineage (NCBI taxonomy): Eukaryota > Metazoa > Arthropoda > Insecta > Diptera > Muscidae > Stomoxys > Stomoxys calcitrans. Next base: position 116,085,842 of record NC_081555.1, read on the forward strand.
GAATTTGATATCCAAATGTTGGGCGAAGTTTTTGGGGAGCCGCCCCTCCCAAAAACAACCCCAAAAGAACAAAAATTTACGACCATAGCATTATGGGGCTAAAAAGAAAGATCTTTGGGAAAAGAGTTAATGGGGCCACCCTACCCCCATGGTCGAAATAAATGATGTTTGAGAGTATTGCACGATGCTGATAATTTTCAGAGCTAAGAGCGGGGGGTCTCAAATGAAAAGTATTGTGGAGTAGTGCGCCCACTTTCGGGAGCAATTTACTGAGGGTCTATCCCTTCTCCAAAACACCACCCAAAGAGTACAAATTTACCGACCATGGTAATATTAAGCCACTTATTGCCATGGTCGGTAAATGATAGGTATTTGAAATTAGAAAACAAATTTCAATACCAATTGTTGGGGCCAAGTGTTTGGGGACGCCTCATCCCATAAACTCCCCTTAAACCAATGGCAATATGGGGTTTGAATGAATGGTATTTGAGAGTAGAGCACGATCCTGTTATTTTTTCAGGGTTAAGTGTCTGGGGAACCACCCCATCCCCCAAAACACCCCTAAATCTGAAATATATATTTACCGACCAATATAGGGCTCAAATGAATGGTATTTGGGAGTAGATCACGAAATTTATACCCATTTTGGCAACCACGTTTTTGGGTTCCACACTGCACCCTAAACTCACCAACCATCACCCTGAGTGCCTTCCCACTCCCAAAATCCACCTGAGACTATCGGGCTCAAATAAAGTCTTTCAAGAATGACCCTAAACCCTCCGAGCGAATTTATAAACCAATTACGATCATATGGATTCAGAAATAGGCAGTTATATTGTTATACTGGTAGTCAAGCGATATACCATTTTCGTAGAATGGCATTTCACTAAAAGCTCTTTAATTGTCGAAAATAATATTCAAATGATAATTTTGTTCCTTATAAAGTAAAAGAAGACGCAGTGGAACGGGCCCGGTTCAGCTAGTTAAGTATATATATTCTTGACCGACATGCATTGGCGTAGCTAGATATTTTTCCGGTGGGCTACAGCCTACCAAAACAAACATACAAACAAATAAAAATGTGTGGCCTAGCCGATATTAACACATCTTGGGAATCTACCACCAAGGATTTTGTTAAAAATTTCCCCCATTCAACATAGTTCAACACATATGCGTATTTTACGTAAAATTTTTCTGCCAAATAAGCACCAATTGAAGCTTCTAGGGGTCGTAGAAGACTAATCGGGAGTTCGGTTTGTATGGGAGCTATATCAAATAAAAGACCGATCTTTATGTCAGTTGCTGGAAGTCTTAACAAAATATTGCGTGCAAATTTTCTGCCAAATCAGATAACAATTGCGGCTTCCAAGGCTTCAAGACATCAAATCGGGAGATCGGTTTATATGGGAGCTATATCGGAGGCCACCGTAGCGCAGAGGTTAGCATGTCCACCTATGACGCTGAACGCCTGGGTTCGAATCCTTGCGAGGCCATCAGAAAAAAATTTCAGCGGTGGTTTTCTTCTCCTAAAGCTGGCAACATTTGTGAGGTACTATTCCATGTAAAACTTCTCTCCAAAGAGGTGTCGCACTGTGTCACGCCGTTCGGACTATAAAAAAGGAGGCCCCTTATCATTGAGCTTAAACTTGAATCGGACAGAACTCATTGATATGTGAGAAGTTTGCCCCTGTTCCTTAGTGGAATGTTCATGGGCAAAATTTGCATTTACATATCGAGGTACAGACCGATTTCGACCGTACTTGGCACAGTTGCTGGAAATCATAATAAAACACTCCGTTCAAAATTTCAGACCACTCTGATAACAGTTACGGCTTCTAGGGGCTCAGGATTTCAAATCGGGAGGTCGGTTCAATGGAAGCTATATCAGGTTTTAAGCCGATTCAGACCATAATTTGCAACATTGTTGAAATCGGAAAACAATTGCGGCTTTCAGGACCTCAAGACGTCAAATCGGGAAATCGGTTTATATAGGAGCTATATCAGGGCATAGACAGATTTCGACCGTACTTGGAACGGTAATTGGAAATCATAACAAAACACTATGTGCAAAATTTCAGTTAAATCGGATAAAATTTGCGGCTTCTAAGGTCTCAAGATGTCAAATCGGTAGATCGGTTTATATGGGATCTATACCTAAATCCGAACCGATATGGGCCATTTGCAATCCCCAACGACCTCCATCGATATAAAGTATCTATCGATTCAGAACGACGGGACGATCAAGAATATATATACTTTATGGGGTCTTAGACGAATATTTCGAGGCGTTACAAACGGAATGACTAGATTAGTATGCCCCTATCCAATGGTGGTGGGTATAAAAACTTTAATTTCTTTTTTATACCTTCCACCATAGGATGGAGGTATACTAATTTCGTCATTCTGTTTGTAACTCCTCGAAATATTCGTCTAAGAGCCCATAACGTGTATAAATTTTTGATCGTCATGACTTTTTAAGCCGATCTAGCCATGTATGTCTGTCTTTCCATCCGTCAGTCCGTCCGTCTGTCTGTCGAAAGCAAGCAAACTTTCAAAGGAGTAAAGCTAGGCGCTGAAATTTTGCACAAATACTTCTTATTAGCGTAGGTCAGTTGGGATTGTTAATGGAGCATATCGGCCCATATTTTAATATAGCTGCCATACAAACCAATTTTAGACCTTGAGGGCACAATTTGGCTGAAATTTTGCATAAGGTGTTTTTGCTATGATTTCCAACAACTGTACTGAGTTTGGTTCAAATCGGTCCATAACCTGATATAAGTGCCATATAAGCCGATCTTGGATCTTGACTTCTTTAGTCTCTGGAGGGCGCAATTCCTATACGATATACGCTATACGCTGAAATTAGGCCTGACGTATTTTGTTTCAACTTTCAACAACTGTGCTATGTAAAGTTCAAATCGGACCACAACCTGATATAGCTGCCATATAAACCGATCGTGGATCTTGACTTCTTGAGCCTTAAGAGGACGCAATTCCTATTCGATTAAGCTGAAGTTTTCATTGACGTGTTTTGTTATAACTTCCACAAAATGTGTTCCAATATGGTTCAAATCGGTCCATATGTAGCTCCCATATTCACCGATCTGGGATCTTGACTTCTTAAGCCTGTATAGGACATAAATATAATCCGATTTGGCTGAAATTTTGTACAACGGCTTCTCCTATGACCTTCGGCAAACGTGTTAAATAAGGTCTGAATCGGTCTATAGCCTGATACAGCTCCCGTATAAACCGTTCTCCCGATTTTCCCTCTTGGGCCCCTTAATGGCGCAATTCTTAGTCGTATTGGCTGAAATTTTAAACAACGACTTCTACTATGGTCTCCAAAATTTAATTCAATTATGGTCCGGATCGGACCATAACTTAATATAGCTCCAATGGCACAAGATACCGGCAAAAGAAGTACCGGGAAAAGAACTCGGCAAATGCGATCCATGGTGGAGGGTGTTTGAAATTAAGTTTTCATAAACCAATATAGTTTTTTCGTAGTCACAAATTAATTGTGTGTAAAATTATTTTACAGTGTTCTGCTAATGCCAATAACAGAGGGCTGTTAGGTCAGTGGTTTGTGTCTCCACTAGTTTAATTCGGAATTTATCTTATCTCACATATATGGTAGCAAAAATAAAATAATCTCTTGTAATTGTCACAATTCGATTATCGCAAAAATTTATTGCCAGTTTAACATTTATTTCTGTATCCCTTTACCAAGAACCTTATGAATTATTTAAATTAAATATATAAAAATATTTATCCCCCATGGCTTAGCAGAAAAACACATGTGCTATATGTCCCCATTGATTTATTTACCAACTGCCATAAATTGTGCACTTGTACACTTTTAATCTCACCCTTGATGACATTTGATTTATTAAATTTTATATCCATGTTTCAAATGCGCTGGCACAACCAATTAGAGCACGCATATTTTCCATTAACTACCATTTAATGAATTATAAGCTTTAATGGTCTGCCACAAGGACTTTTATTTGATGAAATTGAAATGTTTAAAAAAGAAAATTCAGTTCAGTAAAGCCAATAAAAATGTGCACGCGGCCATTACATTGACATACTGAATGTGGAATATTTATTTACAAATTGATTGAAATTGAGCTGCACATACTGTTGCGCATTTCGTGGGGGGCGGAGTTTGAGGGCCAAAAGCTGTTCGTAGCTTACCTCAAAGGGGGATGACTTTATTTATTTAGTTTAAGGATATTGGAGTTTAATGGAATGATTTGAGTCTTTGGAAGTATATATGAGCAGAACTTTAGACCATCGCCAATTTATCTAAATTTTGTTGGATAAGAATTGTAAAATCATAGAAAATTTTATTGAAATTTGATTTCATGGGAATTTTATCCAAATCTAGTTTTCATTTGTCTAAATTTGATTTCCATAAAAAAGTTGGCTAAATTTTATTTCCATAGACGGACTAGGTTTAAGTAGCAGCATCCATCAGACTCACTCAAACGTTTTCGTACATTGTGATATAACAAGAACAGGAGAAGGAAGACTCCTTCTAGTTTCTACCATCAAAACAACCAGATTGCTTTAAAAAGCGCAAGAACTTGCAAATGTTAACATCAACTAAATCCGATAAGTTTGCAAAGAAATTAGAACCCAAACCCAAATCGGGTGAAAAATCGAAAAATTGGATTTTCATAAAAAAAATGAATTGAAATTAGATTTCATTGCGAATTTTGTTGAAATTTAATTTGCATTGAAATTTTGTCTAAATTTGATTTCCATAGACGGGTTAGGTTGGGTTAAAGTGGCGGTCTCTATCAGACTCAGTCAGACGTTTTCGTGCATTGTGATACCATGGGAACAAGAAATGGAAAATTCCTTCTAGTTCCTACCGTTGCCGCTGATTCAGACAAATTCTCAAAGAAATAAGAACCCAAAGTGTAACTCCTTCTAACTGTCAGTGTGGGACACACACACTGCAGATGTTTTGGGTTGCCCAAAAAGTAATTGCGGATTTTTCATATAGTCGGCGTTGACAAATTTTTTCACAGCTTGTGACTCTGTAATTGCATTCTTTCTTCTGTCAGTTATCAGCTGTTACTTTTAGCTTGCTTTAGAAAAAAAGTGTAAAAAAAATATATTTGATTAAAGTTCATTCTAAGTTTTATTAAAAATGCATTTACTTTCTTTTAAAAAATCCGCAATTACTTTTTGGGCAACCCAATAGTATCTTCTTTATCGGCGTCCTCACAGCTTTTGCAGGACAGGTTAGGTTAGGTTAAAGTGGCAGACTGCATCTCCTCAAACGTTTTCATATATTATGATACCACAGGAACAAATTGCAAATTGCAAATTTTGCCCATGAACATTCCTCTAAGGAACTGGGGCAAACTTTTCACATAGCAATCAGTGCAGTCCGATTCAAGTTTTAAGCTCAATGATAAGGGGCCTCCTTTTTGTAGCCGTGTCTGACCGGCGTGCCGCAGTGCGACACCTCTTTGGAGAGAAGTTTTACCTGGCATAGTACCTTACATTTGTGTTGCCAGCATTAGGAGGGGAAAAACCACCGCTGAAAATTTTTTCTGATGGTCTCGCCATGATTCGAACCCTAGCGTTCAGCTTCATAGGCGGACATGCTAACCTCGGCGCTACGGCAGCCTCCACAGAAACAGGAGATGGAAAATTCCTTCTAGTTCCCACCACTGAATCATCCAGATCGCTTAAAAAAGTCCAAAAACTTGGGAATGTCTACGTCCGCTGATTCAGACAAGTTCTCAGTGTGGGACACACACTTCAGATGTTCTAGTATCTTGTTTCTCGGCGTCCTCACAGCTTCTGCAAAAGTTGTTACTGGCAACCTTCAGTCTGTAAGCATGTTTTCCGATCAGAAAGTGGCCTGTTATGAAGCACACTACGACTAAGACGTCTGTTCTAGCCAGTGACAGCAAGGTGGTAGACCTCTTCAAGTCTATATTAGGCCACATAATTTTCGAATGTTCACAACCGGCCTTTGTGACCATCTATCATTCGTTGCCCTTCGGCCCTAATCCTGAAAGGCTTACCTTACATGTTGCTAGAGGCATACCAACAGATTCCAATTCCCTTGGAATGTGAAAGGTAGTTTCTAGTCTCGCAATGTCGTCTGCTTTACAGTTCTGTGGGATATCTCTGTGGCCCCGTACCCATAACAGACGAATTTTTAAATGTTCAGCCATCTCGTTGAGAGAAATGCGGCCATCGATTCTTGAATTCAGAAATATATTCCCCAAAGATTTAATGGCTGCCTGGCTGTCCGAGGAGATTTTTATACCAATCGTCGATATGACCAGTCCGAGTTCTTCAGTACAAAGGCTCAACTGGTTGTCTAGTTTGAAACCATTATTATAGTAGTCTATGCAGCTTCTATTACCAGGGTATTGCAGTTCCAATCGGTTCTATCAGGAACAGTAGAACAGAACAGTACAGTACTTTTTTGTCAAAAATAGGCCTAGGCATTGTCTAATCGACACTGCCTGGAACATCGGGCATTGTATCGAAGATAACACAGTGTCCGTAGCAGCCACATGACCAAAGAGAAAAAACCGTTGGCCTCAGAGCAGTGGTCGCAGCAATTTATCTAGCCACAATGTTCAGAGGCATTAGGTTAGGATAGGTTGAGGAAGAGTTTGCGGATATTTACCCTGGAATGAAACAAAAAGGACAAAATCAGCTCCTACCATCTCTTTGTTGACTATCAAGACGCTTTCGATAGCTCTATACGTTCAAAGGTATTTCAAGCCATGTCTGAGTTTGGTACACCTACAAAATTATTGAGACTCTGCAGGATGACACTTGCTGAAGCACATTCTGCAGTAAGAATAGGAAAGAATCTCTCCGAACCATTCAATACCAGGTGAGGTTTCAGACAAGGAGAGACAGCTTATCGTGTGTTCTCTTTAATACCCTGCTGGAGATTAAAGAGAACACACGCAGATGTGAATAGATATGGCACACTACTCACAAGACAACACATGCTGCTCGCCTATGTCGGCAACATCGATATTAGGGGTCGGTACCCATTATCAGCTTGGCACCTCCGATTTTAAATAGCTCAGCGTGAAACTCGTCGCCTCCTGCTGCCTTGTTGTTCTTCAATCGGGCCACAGCTATTTGGGCCTCATTCTGACTATGAGCTAAATATTCTATACCATCATCAGGGATTGGTTCTGCGGTATCCTCTTCGCCGCCATCGTCGGATACTAGCAGCTGGGTAAAATGATATTTCCATATCCTCAGCACACTATCTTTATCAGTTACCTGATTTCCTTCTTTGCAGGAGTATGTGCATGTACCAAAGTCATCGGTTTGAAGTTTGATTCTTTGGTAGAATTTCCGGACTTCATTCTGACTCCTGTACATTTAAAAAAAAGGAAAGGCTCGCGTCTTTCCTTTTTCTTCTTCTTTCTGCGGAATAGACGTTTCTCCTCTCTCCTTTTTCCCGATACTTCTTTATCAAATCCAGTGATCGGTTTATATGGGGGCTATATCAGTTTATAGACCGACTAGGATCGTTCTTAGCATGGATGTTTCAAGTCATAACACAAGTCGTTGTTCCGAATTTCAGCCAAATTGGATGAAAATTGAGGCTTCCAGGGGCTCAAGACGTAAAATCCGGCGATCAGTTTATATGGGAGCTATTGTATATCAGTTAATAGACCGACTAGGATCGTACTTGGCTGGATGTTCGAAGGCACAACACAAAACTTTGTTCCAAATTTCAGCCAATTCGGATAAAAATTACTAGGAGCTCAAGAAGTCAAATCTGGGGATAGGTTTATATGGGGACTATATCAGTTTAAAGACCGACTATGATTGTACTTGGCATGGATGTTAGAAGTCATAACACAAAACTTTGTTCCAAATTTCAGCCAAATCTGATGAAAATTGAGGCCACTGGGGACTCAAGAAGTCAAAAACGGGGATCGGTTTATATGGGGGCTATATGGGTTTATGGAGCGGTTCGGATCATGAATATTGGAAATCATAACAGAAGTCTTTATTTCAAATTTCAGCCAATTCTAATGAAAATTGATAGGCTTCAAGAAATCTAATCGGGGGATCGCTTTGTATGGGGACAATATCCAAATCTGAACCATTATGACACATTTGCAATCCCCAACGACTTACATCAACAGGAAGTATATGTGCAGAACTTAAAGCGGCCAGCTTTACGCGTTCGACCGCTATCGTGATTTCGACAGACGGGCGAACGGATATGGCTATATCGCTTCAGAATGTCGAAACGATTTAGAATATATATACTTTATTGGGTCGTAGATCATATTTCGAGGTGTTACGAACGGAATGACTAAGTATTCCCCATCCTATGGTGGTGGGTATAAAAAGGTTTGTATAACGATAAGTGGCTTAAAATCAAACTCGAACTTCTGGTTTTTAATAACAAAATCAGTATTAATACCCTACTCCACTGCTCTGATACAGATAACTTAGTGCATTTGTGTTCAACACCCAGAAGAAAGAGAGCCAGACCCATTGATAAGTATACTGATTGACTCGGAATCACTTTCTGATTCAATAAAGCTAAGTCCCTCTGCTTGTCCGTCTGTCTGCCTGTCCGTCCGTCTTACTGTCCGTCTGTCTGTCTGTCCGTCTGCCTGTCCTTCTGTTTCTCTGTGTGTCAATCAGTCTGTCTGTCCGTCTGCATGTCCTTCTTGTCCTTCTGTCTCTCTTTGTGTCCATCTGTCTGTCCGTCTGCCTGTCCAACTGTCTGTGCGTCTGTTTGTCCGTCTATCTATCGGTCTTTGTAGTTAAAAATCTGAGGCAATGGAAATTCCTCGGAAAAGTTTCTTTGGCAAAACTTGTTGTAGAATTTACGTTGATTATGCTGGGTAAATGTTTTTGGCCCAAATACATTGACCCACCATATTACATCTACTTCGAAGTTAGTGGCACCCCATCCTTGGTTACGAGGATATAAAAAAACAAGTAAAAGCATGCTATGTTCGGCCGGTTCGAATCTTATATACCTTCCACCATGGATCGCATTTGTCAAGTTCTTTCCCCGATATCTTTTATGGGCAAACAAAGGAAAATGGATAATAATTTCTATGCTATTCGATCTATATCAAGCTATGAACCGATTGGGGTCATACTTGATTTGGCTGTTGGAGACCATTGTGTAGAATTTCATCCAAATCGGATAAGAATTGCGCCCTCTAGTGGCTCACGAAGTATAATTGAGAGATCGGTTTATATGGGAGATATATCAAGTTATGACCCAATTTAGTCCATACTTGGTATAGTTGTTGGAAGTCATAACAAAACACTTCATGCTGAATTTCAGCCGAATCAGGTAATATTTGCGTCCTCTAGTGGCTCGAGAAGTCAAAATCACCAAAATCGGTTCATATGGCAGCTATATCAGGTTATGAATGCGCCCTCTAGCGGCTCAAGAAGGCAAGATCCGAGATCGGTTTATATGGGAGCTATATCAGGTTATGAAGCGATTAAGACCATACTTGGCACAGTTTTTCAAAGTTAAAAATAAAACACTTCATGCAAAATTTCAGCCAAATCGGATAATAATTGTACTCTTTAGCGTCTCAAGAAGTCAAGATCCGAAATTGGTTTATACGGAAGCTATACAAGGTTATTAATCAATTTGAACCATACTTGGCATAGTTGTTGGATGTTATAAAAAAAACACTACATGCATAATTTCAGCCAAATCGGATAATAATTGCGCCATCTAGCGGCGAAAGAAGTCAGGATCCGAGATCAGTTATGAACCGAAAATTATTACAAAACATTTCATGCAAAATTTCTGCCAAATCGGATAATAATTGCGCCGTCTAGCGGCTCAAGAAATCAAGAACCGAGATTTGTTTATATGGGAGCTATATCAGGTTTTGAACCGATTTGGACCATTATTAGCATAGTTGTTGGAAGATAAAACAAAAACTCCATGCAAAATTTCAGCCAAATCGGATAAGAATTGGGCATTCTAGATGCTTAGAATTCAAGATGGCAGCTATATCAAAACGTGGACCGATGCAGCCCATTTGCAATCCCAACTGACCTACACTAATAGGAAGTATTAGTGCAAAATTTCAAGCGCCTAGCTTTATTCGAAAGTTAGCGTGCTTTCGACAGACGGACGGACAGGGGTAAACCGACTTAAAATGTCAAGACGATCAAGAATATATATACTTTATTGGGTCTCACATCAATATTTCGATGTGTTACAAACAGAATGACGAAAAAAGTATACCCCTCATCCTTCGGAGGAGGGTATTAAGCTACATTTATTAGTACAATAATCTATACAATGCGACTACACCATCAAATTCCTAAAATTAAGTTTTTGCTAAATATCTGCTACAAACGGAATGTCGAAGTTAGTGACACCCCATTCTAGGTTGGAGGATTTAAAAAACATTAAATTTATTAATACAAAAATTTATACAATATTGTCACATGTGCGACTACACCAACAAATTGCTAAAATTAAATTTTTGTTAAAAATCAATAAGTTTCCCTACATGTACATTTCTACCAAAAAGTTACCTCAGAAATTTCTATTTAGTGTTATCAACAACATCTATTGATAAATGTTCATTTATGTGTGCGGGCATGAATGTACGATAGTTTAGATGCAATTGCCCAATTCGCCACAAAAACTCACTCAAGTATTCACCAGGCTTAAAATGCAATACAATCCAATTCAATTTGAAGTGAAGAGAAGAGAAAAAGGACTAAACATCCACTCCATGTTTGTACATTCGAATGCATATTCAAGTGGTGAACAGAAACAAAAAATGGATTTCGATCTGTAAAGTGAATATGTAATATACGACGATGCAGTCGGAAGGAGAGAAAATAGTTTCAAAATCGAAAATAAACTCTTTACGAATGCCTCGCTTTCCCAGTGGGCGTTTGTAGACACATATGTATGTTACAATGTACGTATATAACTTTTAACAATGATGTATTTCCTTCTACAACCAAATATCATCAACTTTAAATGATACCAGACGGGAAGGCAAAAGACGGACGGGACCGACTATGTAATATCCTACACCACCGAGTTTGCCTACTAACTAACTAAACAAAATTTCCCAGGAACATTCCATTAGGGAACAGGGGATACTTCTCTGATATCAATGAGTGCAATCCGATTAAATTTTAAGCTCAATGATAAGAGGCCTCCTTTTTAAGCCCGAAGGCCGTGCTGCATAGCGACACCACTTAGAGAAGTTTTAGCATGGCAAAATACCTCATAAATATATCCAGCATTAGTAAGGGGATAACCACCGCTGAAAATTTTTTTTGATGTTCACGTCGGGATTTGAACCCAGGCGTTCGGCAACATACGCGGACATGCTAACCTCTGCGCCACGGTGGCCTCTAATCTGCCTACTACTATTAGGCAAATGCAAGAGCATGGACAATTAAGGCTACTGCAGCCATAATAGGTCATATCGGATGATATGACTTATGATGGGTTTTAGGATGGGGCGTCCCCCAAGGTTATTTGACCCCAAAACTTTTTTTGTGATACCATAAGGGGGCACACATGAAATTTCGCTTAAATCGGTGCACGCATCTCCGAGATCTGGTGTTTTTGAAAATCCGGGTATGGGGGAGGGTCCGCTCCCCCTTCGGATATCAAAAAATGTAGTACCCTAATTTCACCGGATCTCATGCTCTACCATCTGTAAAAATTTCTTGAAAATTGGTTGAGCCGTTTTCGAGTCTATACGGAACAGACAAACAAAGCGCAACAATTTCATTATTATATAATAGAAGATTTAATATGAAAAGGAAGAGGAGGATGATAATGAGTATGGGTGTAAAGGTCGCTCACATTAAATATACCCCTAAGAGCATTATAATGTGATTGTCACATCCACACGGCAATACCTGGGTCGCTAGAGGATCGACCCAAAATGCCCATCCCAAAACCCACATATATGCATATATGTAAACCACATTTCATAAAAATCCTGTGAAAATTGCATACCTTATGTCCCATAACAGTTATATCGAAATATGTTCCGATTTGGACCAAATACTAATAACAACGAGTCATTGTTCAATTGTATTAGTCTCTTTAGTAGCTATAACTAAAAATAAACCGATCTAAACCATATACGACATGAATGTCGAAGAGCCTAACAGAAGTCACTGTGTCAAATTTTTGACATCGGATTATAAATGCGCCTTTTATGGGGCCAAGACTTTTAATCGGGATATCGGTCAACATGGCAGCTATATCCAAATGTGGACCGATTTGGGCCATATTGCTGAGGTATGTCAAGGGGTTTAACTTAACTCACTGTCCCAAATTTCGGCGACAACGGACAATGATTGCGCCTTTTATGGGCCTAAGACCCTAAATCGGAGGATCGGTCTATATGGCAGCTATATCCAAATCTGGACCGATCTGAGCCAAATTAAAGGGAGATATCGAGGGGCATAACACATCTCACTGTCCCAAATTTCAGCAAAATCGGATAATAAATGTGGTTTTTATGGGTCTAAGACCCTAAATCTGAGGATCGGTCTATATGGCAGCTATATCCAAATCTGGACCAATCTGAGCCAAATTGACGAAGAATGTCGAAGGGCCTAACACAACTCCCTGTCCCAAATTTCAGCTACCTACGACCCTAATTCGGAGGATCGGTCTATACGGCAGCTATATCCAAATTTGGACCGATCTAAACCAAATTGACGAAGGATGTCGAAGGGCCTAACACAAGTCACTGTCCCAAATTTCAGCAGAATCGGATAATAAATGTGGCTTTTATGGGCCTTAGACCCTAGATCGGCCGATCGGTCTATATGGGGACTATATCAAGATATAGTCCGATATAGCCCATCTTCGAACTTAACCTGCTTATGGATAAAAAAAAAGAATCTGTGCAAAGTTTCAGCTCAATAATTCCATTTTTAAAGACGGTAGCGTGATTTCAACAGACAGACGGACGGACATGTCTAGATCGTCTTAGATTTTTACGCTGATCAATATATATACTTTATGGAGTCGGAAATGGCTATTTCGATGTGTTGCAAACGGAATGACAATATGAATTTTCCCCCTATCCTCCGGTGGTGGGTATAAAAACGAAATTGTTGCGCTTTGTTTGTTTGTTTGTCTGTTTCGTATAGACTCAAAAACGGAACCGATTTTTACGAAATTTTCACAGATGGTAGAGTTTGAAAATAGGGTACTAAATTTTTTGATATCTGAAGTGGGCGCGGACCCTCCCCCATACCCCAATTTTCAAAAACGCCAGGTCTTGAAGATGAGTGCACCGATTTAAGCGAAAATTTGTATGCCACTTTATGGCACCCCAAAAACACGAAATTGGTGAAAAAATTTTGGGGTAAAATAACCTGAGGGGACGCCCCATCTCAAAACGCACCCGAACGGACATGTGTGCAGTTGTCCCAATAGGTACACATATCCGTGTACCGATCAAATGAGTATCAAATGAAAGGTATTTAAGCGTAGAGTACGAATTTAGTAAACAAATTTCACTCTTAATTTTTGGGGGGGTCCCCCACCCAGAAAAGCCCCACGAGGACACTTTCACCGCTGTGGGCAATATGGGTATCAAATGAAAGGTATTTAAGAGTATAGTACGAATTTGGGATTAAAATGTTACCCTTTGTGTCTGAGGGCCCTCCCCACCCCCCAAAACTTACCAGCAGGACAAATTTATCGATTGGGACAATAAGGATATCAAATGAAAGCTATTCAAAGGTAGAGTTCAATGCTCATATAAAAATACATTCCTTGGTGTCTGAGGCGCCTCCCCACCCAAAACCTCTCAACAGGACATATTTACCGATTGGGACAATATGGGTATCAAACGAAAGATATTTGGAAGCTGAGTACACATCTGTTATAAGATTTTGGTTCAAGGTGTCTTCGGGGCCTCCCCAACCCCAAAACGGGCATAAATGTCGAAGGCCACAAAATGGGTATCGAATGAATGGTCTTTGGGAGTTAACTAAAAATCTGGTATGCACAATTAGGACAGAGTCTGGGACCGGCCCACCCACTATATACCCTTCAATAGGACGTTTAGTTCGATCGGAATAATATGTCAATTAAAAGAATGTTCTATGACAGTATATTTTGAATATAATGTTTGTATACCATTAAGGTATCTGGGTCACGTCCTACCGTTCCGCAGGACAGTAAATCGTGATAATAAAAGACTCAAACTAATTATGGTTTGGTCCTTAGCGTCGTGGGGAGTGACGCTCTGCTCACACTAAATGCAACGCCAAACTGTCATACAGGATGACCGAGAATATATTGTACTCAAATGAAAGGACGTGTCAGAGGGCAAACCCCTCCCCCTATCGTACCAAAAAAAATGGAATTAAAAATAATATTTGAATAATATAGAATAATATATGAAGGCCAATCAGGATAGAATAGGACATAAATAAAAGGTCTTTGGTAATAGAGTACACTTTTTACCCCCAAATTGGGATGGACACAGGAGGACCTGCAGACCTCTATGAATGTCGTATGTCAAGTGGTTGCTTTGAAATATGATTTTTAATGTAAAGGGTGATTTTTTTGAGGTTAGGATTTTCATGCATTAGTATTTGACAGATCACGTGGGATTTCAGACATGGTGTCAAAGAGAAAGATGCTCAGTATGCTTTGACATTTCATCATGAATAGACTTACTAACGAGCAACGCTTGCAAATCATTGAATTTTATTACCAAAATCAGTGTTCGGTGAAATCCCACGTGATCTGTCAAATACTAATGCATGAAAATCCTAACCTCAAAAAAATCACCCTTTAGATAACCAATACAAAAAAATTAATTAGAGTGAATCTGAACGAGACCCGTAGTCCTGAATATGTTGATAGCCTACTTCAAAATGCTTGGCATTATGGGCCTCAAACAAAATCGTGCTCTAGCATGATGCTCATATTAGTTCAAGGTCCGCCTCTAAACTCGCTTCAAACCGGTTATGACTGCCTACTATGACGATAAATAATGGGTATTTGATAGTAGAAAACGAATTTGTATCCAATTTTGAGGCCAAAAGTTCGGGGGTCGTGTCACCCCATAAACTCCCCCTTAACCAATGGCATTGGGGCTCAAATTAAAGAAATTTGGGAGTAGAGAACGATGTTGATATTTTTTCAGGGCTTAGTACGTGGGTGACCGCCCCACCATGCGTACCTCTCAAACTGGACATATTTGTGAATTATGGCAAAAAGGGACTCAAATCTGTATCTGTTTCATGGCAAAATGTTGTAGAGACGCCTCACCTCAAAAAACTCCCCCTAAACCACACATATATACCGACTATAGCAATATGTAGCTCCAATGTGGTTTTTGGGAGTGGAGTATGAATCTGATATCTACTTTCGCCTAAAAAAACCAAGAGAATAAAGAAGATCTAACATCCAAACTTTAATGAGCGGACCTTCCCCCTAACCTATTTTCAAAAATGCCAGATCTCGGAGATGGGTGGGGTGATTTAAGCGAAATTTATTTTGTTTATATTTGTATCCTTACTTAGGGTGGGATATCAAGGGGGCCGCCCCACCTTCAAAGCCACCAGCCAAATGGAATATAAACCAATAATGACAATATGGGACTCAAATGAAAGGTATTTGAGACTAGAGCTCGAATCTGATAAGTGGGAATCCGCCTCACCCCTAAAAACACCCCCATACAGGACATATTTACCGACCATAGCAATATAAGGCTCCAAAGAAAGGTATTTGGGAGAAGAGCACCAATATAATATCCAAATTGGCGGGAAATATCTGAACCCCCAAACAGGACTTATTGCCAGACGTGACGGTATAGGGCTTAGAAAAAATAGGAGAGTGAAAGAAGGCGCAGCGAAGCGGCCCTCCCTGTCGTATGGTGGTGAGTAAGAAAAGATTTTCGGAGATTTGTTGGTATTTGTTCAAAGGGTCCTACCGCATAAGGCCTGCTGTAACTCCTAATTAAGGATATGAAAAGGGAATGTCTCACCCTCATGGACTTTCCATATTAATTTAAACAATAGGGGCTTTTAGAAGCCGTTTTTACCACTGAATTTTCTGACTGGGAACTACCAAAAAACCAACCCAGCGCAAAAATCTGGAGTAAAAACTTCTTTTAAAAGGTTTTTTTTTGCATACGCAAAACTTGTCATTTAAAAAACGGTTTAGAGTTTATTTTTACTACATTTTGAGGTTAATTTCAAGGTTCATGGAAGGTTTCTAAATGTGGTTGCTTCTTAAGTTTCTTGCTGAAAAGTTATGTAGTAAGTTGGACTGATTGCTGACTACCACAAAACAATACTAATTAAATTGTATGCTTCTTGTATTAAATTACAAAAAAAACTTTAACATACTTTAATTTAAGGCTTCATATCTCGATATTGCTATTTAAAACTAGCAATTTGTTTATGTATTGTCAGCTGTGAACTGGAAGTAAGTAGAACGACAATTTTAATTAATTTCAATTTGCTTTATTGAACAACACACAACGACAAACGTAGTAAGGCTCAAAAGGATGAAATACATATATGTATGAGCATATGCATAAACACAAGTCTATAAATGGCCATAGGATTGAAAATAAGAACATAATTATAAATACATCTTAATTGAAAAGTAATACTCTTGTCGGACAACAAATCAATAAATTGTTATATCCTATTTTCAATCATAGCCAATATTGTTGTTAGGTTATATGTGTCCCAGTTTAATATGCATCTTCTTATGTGTACAGAAGGATGCAATCAGGACATACAGACTTTTCATATTTTTTATAAATAATTGGGCATAGGATAGGACAATAGCGCTATATACATATTGTCATTTATGTATATTTTTTTAACCACCACCATAGGGGGTATATTCATTTAGGCATTCCGTTTGCAACACATCGAAATATCAAATTCTGACCCCACAAGTATACATATTTCGGATCGCCGTTAAATTCTAAGACGATTTAATCATGTCCGTGTGCCTGTACGTTCGTCTGTTGTAATCACTTTGAAATTTTGATATTGAAATTTTGCACAGTTGTGTCTTTTTGATGCACGCTGGTTAAGTTTTTGAACGGGCCAAATCGGACCATATTTGGATATAGCTGCTATATAGACCGATCCGGCGGTAAAGGGTGCGAAACCCATAAATGCTTTTATCCTAATTCGCTGAAATTTGAAACAGGGAGTAGTTTAAGGCCTCCTGATATATGAACCAAATATGGTTTAGATCGGACTATATTTAGATATAGCTGCCATTTAGACGGATCCCCGATAAAGAGTCTGAAGCCCATAAAAACTTTATTTATTACCCGATTTCGCTGAAATTTGAAACAGTGAGTTAATTTATCATACCGACATCCAACCTAAATATGGGTCAGATCGGACTATATTTAGATATAGCCGCCATTTAGACCGATCTCCCGATAAAGGGTCTGAAGCCCATTAAAACTTTATTTTTTATTTGATTTCTTTGAAATTTGAAACAGTAAGTAGTCTTAGGTCTCCCAACAATCGATGCAAATATGATTCAGATCGGACTATATTTGGATATAGCTGCCTTTTAGACGGATCTCCCGATAAAGGGTCTGAAGCCCATAAAAACCTTATTTATTACCCGATTTCGAAATAGTGAGTTGATTTAAGCCTCTCGATATCCGACAAAAATATGGTTCCGATCGGACTATATTTAGATATAGCTGCCATGTAGACCGATCCGCCGTTTAAGGGTCTGAGCCCACAAAAGCTGCATTTATTACCCGATTTCGCTGAAATTGAAACAGTGAGTTATTTTAGGTCTCCTGACATCCGACCTGAATATGGTTCAGATAGCATTTCCCCATGTACATTCCACTCTAAGCTCAATAATAAGGGGCCTCCTTCTTATAGCTGAGTCCGAACGGCGTGCCGCAGTGCGACACCTCTTTGGAGAGAAGTTTTACATGGCATAGTACCTCACAAATGTTGCCAGCATTAGGAGGGGAAAACCACCACTGAAAAATTTTTTTGATGGTCTGGCCTGGATTCGAACCCAGGCGTTTAGTTATAGCTGTCATAAAGACCGATTTTGGGTCTTAATCCGATAAACAGCGGATTTCTTCCCTGATTTCGATGAAACTGTTACTTGTATATGTATTCTCGGGAACTTAATAAACTATGATCGAGACCAGCCCTTACATAGATATAACCATGGATATAGTAGTAGAGTTATTATGAAATAGGATGATTATTATATCCTTGGTGGTGGTTAGCATGTCCACCTATGACGCTGAATGACTGGGTTAGTTAGTTATCCCCTTCTAATGCTGGCGACATTTCTGAGGTACTATGCCAAGTAAAAACTAGTAAAGAAAGGCAAAAGTCGGGCGCAGCCGACTATATAATACCCTACCTAAACCCTCCGTGTGTACAACTTATAAAACAAAGAATCTATGCCATAATCTAGTCAGACTTTAATTTTGATTTTCTTACAATAAAATCAAAATTTTGTCTACTACAGCCTTTAAAGGCCATATAGGTTTTATGATATATATGGGAGCTATATCTAAATCTGAAATGATTCTGATGAAATTCTTCACACGTATTGGGACCTCGAACAGAACACCTTATGCTAAATTTGGAAATATCGGGCCAAAATAGTTGCTACTAAAGACTTTAGAGGATGAAAGATATATATAGGAGCTGTATCTAAATTTAGACCGATTTTGAAGAAATTTAGCACAAGTGTTGGGATGTCAAATAAAAACCTCATGCTAAATTTGGTAAAGATCGGACCAATATTGTAGCTTCTGTGGCCTTAAAAGACCATATCGGATGAAAGATATATATGGGAGCTATATCGAAATCTAGACCGATTTTGCTGAAGATCGGACCAATATTGTAGCTTCTACGGCCTTAAAAGGCCATATATAGGAGCTTAATCTAAACTGAATTGATCTGAATGAAAAACGTGAATTGGAACAATTTTAGGACAATCGGACAACAAAGGCGACGTGTACCTTTATCACAAGAATACATACAGGTAAAAATCAGGGAGTAATTCTAAACTGATCGGCATAACTATCAATGGGTCTAGCTCTCCTTCTTCTTAAGGTTGCAAACAAATGCACAAAGTTATAATACCCTGTAAATAGGTGTCGAACTGCGGCACGCTGTTCTGACTTAGCTATAACAAGTAAAAGCGTGCTAAGTTCGGCCGTGCCGAATCTTGGGAAACCACCACCATCGAGAGACCGCTTTACATGGGAGCTATATCTTGTTATAAACCGAATTGGACCGTACTTGACGATGTTGTTGAGTCATAACAGAACACTACGTGCAAAATTTCAGCCAAATCAAACAAAAATTGTGGCTTCTATGGGCTCAAAAATTAAAATCAGGAGATCGGTTTATATGAGAGTTAAATTACTTATTGGGCAACCCAATATATCAGTTACTTGACCTATTTGGACCGTACTTGACACAGTTGACAATTTCAGCCAAATCGAACAAAAATTGTGGCTTTCATGGGCTCAAGAAGTCAAATTGGAATATTGGCTTATATGGGAGCTACATCAGGTTCTTGACCTATTTGGACCGTACTGGACACCGTTGTTGGGAGTTATAACAGAATACTATGTACCAAATTTCAGTCAGTGAAAATTGAGGCTTCCAGGGGCTCAATAAGTGAAATCGTGAGGTTGGTGTATATGGGAGCTACATCCGGATCTTGACCGATTTGGACCTTATTTGACTCAGTTGTTGGAAGTCATAACAGAACACCATGTTCAAAATTTCAGCTAAATCGGATGAAAATTGAGGCTTCCAAGGGCTCAAGAAGTCAAATCGGGAGATCGGTTTTTATGGGAGCTATATCAGGTTATGAACCGATTTAGACCGTACTTGGCACAATTGTTAGGAGTCATAACAGAACACCACATCCAAAATATCAGCCAAATCGGGCAAAAATTGTGGCTTCCATGGGCTCAAGAAGCCAAATCGGGTGCTATATCCAAATCTGAACCGATATGACCCATTTGCTATCCCCAACGACCTACATCAATATTAAGTATTTGTGCAAAAATTCTAGTAGCTAGCTCTACGCGTTCGACTGCTATCGTGATTTCGTCAGACAGACGGGCGGATATGGTTAGTTCGAACCAGAATTTCGAGACGATCAAGAATATGTCTACTTTATAGGGTCCTAGATCAATATTTCGAGGTGTTACAAACGGAATAACTAGATTAGTATACCGCCATCCTATTATGGTGGGTATAATTACTTATGGGAGATGTTGTTTTCAAACATTCAATGCACACTTGGGATGGATATTTCTTTATCGGGTTAATATTACCAAACAATATATGTTCCTTAGAAATTCTTGTCATGTTTTCTTTTACCTAGCCGCCATGTGTCTGTTGCCCCAATGATTTTTGTCATTGAACATACCAGCAGTTTTGTTCCTAAGGCGAAATTCACAAATTTTCACTTTTCGAGTTTGCCATCAGCAATAGGTGGAGCTGCTCAATATACTGACTCTTTGCTCAGTCAAAACAAAAAAGGAAAACAAAATTGTTTGTGATAATGTATCTATATAATTGACGACCACACAATTGCAATTATGTGCAAGCCAATGGCCTTGCAAGGGATTATTTTCTTGTGTACCTACACAGCAGAGATGAAAAAATGCCAATTTGGACCAAATACTAATAAGTAAAAGTCATTGTTCAATTGTATATAACAAAATATTGGTACTTTTAGTAGTTAGTTTCATATAGTCGGCGTTGACAAATTTTTTCACAGCTTGTGACTCTGTAATTGCTTTCTTTCTTCTGTCAGTTATCAGCTGTTACTTTTAGCTTGCTTTAGAAAAAAAGTGTAAAAAAGTATATTTGATTAAAGTTTATTCTAAGTTTTATTAAAAATGCAGTTACTTTCTTTTAAAAAATCCGCAATTACTTTTTCGGCAACCCAATATATACGACACGGATGTCGAAAAGCATAACATAAGTCAGTGCGCCTTTTATTGGGCCAAGACTTTAAATCGAGAGATTGGTCTATATGGCAGCTATACGCAAATCTTGATCGATCTAGACCAAATTGCAGAAATATGTGGAGGGGCTTAACTCAACTCTTTGTCCCAAATTTTGGCAACATCGGACATAAATGCGCTTTTTATGGCCCTAAAACCTAAAACCGAGAGATCGGTCTATATGGCAGCTATATCCAAATCTGGACCGATCTGTGCGATAATGCAGAAGTATGTCAAGGGGCTTAACTTAACCCACAGTCCTAAATTTCGGCGACATCGGACAATAAATGCGCCTTTTATAGGCCTAAGACCCTTAATCGGAGGATCGGTCTATATGGCAGCTATATCCAAATCTGGACCGATCTGAACGAAATTTACGAAGGATGTCGAAGGGCCTAACACAACTCAGTGTCCCAAATTTTAGCAAAATCGGATAATAAATGTGGCTTTTATGGGCCTAAGACACTAAATCGGAGGGTCGGTCTATATGGCAGCTATATCCAAATCTAAACCGATCTGGGCCAAATTGACAAAGGATGCTGAAGGGCCCAACACAACTCACTGCCCCAAATTTCAGCAAAATCGGATAATAAATGTGGCTTGTATGGGCCTAAGACACTAAATCGGAAGATCGGTCTATTTGGCAGCTATATCCAAATCTGGACCGATCTGAGCCAAATTGACGGAGGATGTCGAAGGGCCTAACACAACTCACTGTCCTAAATTTCAGCAATATCGGATAATAAATGTGGCTTTTATGGGCCTAAGAAAAATAAAAGCTCGAAAACATCCGAATACTTAAAAATAACTTCTTAGTACATCAAAGGGTACTAAATCGGTCGCGAGGGTACTACGGTACTCTTTGGTTGGAAAAAAAGTACTAAAGTCCAGACTTTCGTGTTGTTGTGTTGTATTTTTGCCCATCGTCTATACACTCAAAAACTCACTCATTCTCTCCAGTAGGATAGACACAAGAGAATAATTATTGGTTCGGCAAACGAATAATCATTTGCAGCTACCGAAACACCTTTGTAATCAACGAGTTTTTGGTTTTACAACAAAACAAAGGTCTTTTACCGTAGGCAAATCTTTTAAAGGATTTACAATAAACAAAGTTAGCTACGCTTATGGCTAATGTTTGATACGTTGAAGAGAAATGTTACACGATTACAATTAAAGAAAAACTTCGTAATAAATGTAATTTGTTTGTCGTAAAAAGTTTTTTTTTTTTTTGTTAAAAATTTGCAACATTTTTCAAAAGAGTTACTCCTATTTACTTTAAATGTTCGTAAATTTAGGCCATCGAAGCATTATAATTTTTTTCCATTTTCACTTATTTCGATATCAAACCACCACGTTCCCCCGACACCAATATGGCCAATTTTTTTGATAAAAGTTTGACAAAAGTTTTCACGGTGTTTTTTTACATTCAGTTAAAGCTTGACATGTTCCCGATAATTCAAGGAACGTCTCACCATATCCTAGCCATAAATGAGGTCGCGGCATTTAAAATACTAGAAAAGTAAATTTTCAAGTAATGCTGTTTTCACTATTAAATACTATTGTAAGTACTACTGGCACAATTTCCGTAAAATTTCCATTATATAGCTTATAAATTGACGTAGTTATTAAAAAACATGTAAAAAGGCTGGACCGAACTTTGGATACCCACCACCTCGGGTAAAACCACATTTCGTCATAATCCGGTAAAAAATGAATAATTTATGCCCCCATATTGATCTTTTGGGCAGCTATTGGGTTGCCCAAAAAGTAATTACGGATTTTTCATATAGTCGGCGTTGATAAATTTTTTCACAGCTTGTGACTCCGTAATTGCATTCTTTCTTCTGTCATTTATCAGCTGTTACTTTTAGCTTGCTTTAGAAAAAAAGTTTAAAAAAGCATATTTGATTAAAGTTTATTCAAGTTTTATTAAAAATGCATTTACTTTCTTTTAAAAAATCCGCAATTACTTTTTGGCAACCCAATATATCCAAATGTACCCCGATCTGAACCATATACGACACGGATGTCAAAAAGCCTAACAGAACTCACTGTCCCAAATTTCGGCCAAATCGCACAATAAATGCGTATTTTACGAGCCCAATAAATCGGATTATGTGCCTCAGACACTTAATCGGCGGATCGGTCTTCATTACCTTCCATTTGATACCCATATTGTCCCTATCGGTCCACTTTACATTTTTGGGGTGTTTTTTTTCGTTTAGCCCACTGTGCGCCGGAAAGTGTATTGAAAAAAAACGTGCTATGTTTTTGAACAACCCATAGCTCTTTCTACGGTCTACTATGTATTTCTATTAATTTGCATATTAGTAATTTACTTGTAAGTTTTCTATGTTTCATACCTACTCGTAAAAAAAGTCATATAATTTAAGTTTTAATACATAACTCTTAAACTAAAGAACAAAACTCTCGAAGAGTTGTTGTTTTCTTTTTTTTAACATATACTACGAGAGTTCTCTCTTTTCAGTGAGAGCCATGAGTTTACAAATACAATTTGATTTGACTCACCTGACATCTGTGTTTGAGAACACAGCAGCAACAATAAACCGTTATTCATTGTGAAAATGTTGCTCATCAATAGATAGGTGCACACAAATTTGACAAATGGCAGGAGAAAACAAAATCGCACACATATTCATATAACCGTAAAAGTAAGTACTAAAACATTCCGAATTCATCTTAAAAAACGATAATATGTCTCACATTTATGATATGTCGAAAATCCGTCAAAAATTTCTACACAGGATACTCGTTAACGAAAGCAAAAGCAACAAGCCAAGCACACAGATTGTTGATCAATAATGGGTAAGTATTGCGTAAAAAAACACTTTTAAAATATACACACAATTTTGTTATTAAGTTTTGTTATGTTTTAAATTAAATACAAAGAGGTTTTTAACTACAAAATTCACACAATCACACCGAAATTATTAAAGCAACCGACCGCACGCGCAAATTAATTAAACTGAAGCATATGGCTGTATAAACAGAGTTGTTATCTGAGTATTGAATAATCGATATTCTCATCTTATCGATAAGTAACATGAAATATGCTTTTACATATACAAATACATTTTAATTTCACTAACCTGCTAACTCTGTTTGATAGCACAGCAACAAAACAACCGTTAACCAAAGTAACTTTAACACACACAAATTCCACAAAGTAACACCTCAAAAAAAGACAAGAGCACGTATATTATAGCAGGAATATTTTTAAGAAATTTAATTTTATTACAATACTAACCTACATTTAGTCGTATGTTTATGATTCCACCAACTTTCATAACTTTCTTCAATGTTTTCTTTACAGGCTACTCGTTAGGGAAAAAGAACGACGAGATAAGGAAGACGTTTGGACGATCACTTGGTAACTATTGAGCGAACACATTTATAGAACTTATGCACAAACTTAATACTTCATATTTCGTTGTTTAATATTAAATTCATAGTTATTTCAAGCTCAAAATAACCGTAATCACACCGAAAATAAAAAAACAGCTAACCGCACGCGCAACTTTATCAAATTAAAAGATTTGGCTGGTTGTATTGATGCTAGTGTTTTAAGTAATCGATATCTATAAGCTTTAATCGATTTTATGTATGGTGCAGGGACGTTATATTAATAATTTGAAAATAACCAATGATCAACGTTGCTGTTGTCGTCGTAGCAACGTTTGCGTTTGCTAGGTCATGTTGTCAGAATGGAATTGAGCCATTACTCCTCCCGAGCCTCGTAGGAAATTTTCCATTCGCCGGGCATCAACATGGATTTCGAAGACTGCATAGCACAATAACAGCTTTGCATGCCTTCACCGCACACATTTGCCGTGGCTTCAATCAGCCCAGGCCATGTGATAGGACGGTCCTAGTGGCGATGGACCTATCGAAGGCATTCGACACGGGCAGCCATGCCAAATTATTTGACACGTCCCTCCAGCCAGGCCTGAAACGCTGGAATTTAGGAGTGTGTTCGCCAGCCATTTGTGGAATTTTGAGAAAAGAAGTCGAAGCATCGTAGAGTGAAACAGGGAGTTCCCCAAGGTGTGGTGATATCAAGCAGGTCTCGACAACATTCATTTAGACACGGTAGCAGATGCTGTAAATAGTTACTGGGTGAATGTAGTCCTGGGAGAACGACCGCCTCCCATTGCACCTGAAGAAATTGACCTCCCCCGGCAAACCAGAGTAGTTCTGGCTCAATTACAGATGCAGCCGCCTCAACTCCTACAGAGCAAGGATTGATGCCGACGTGCAAGATATATGTCCCGATTGTAATCAGGGACTCAGACCCAGATCCCTGTGGACGCACCCCATCTTAGTTGCAGAGTTCCTGGGTCAGAATCATGCAGACAAAAGATAGAACACAATAAACTGCTACAACAACAACAAAAAATCCAATGGAGTGACCAAGTGGAGAGCGACATCTCGAAACTGATTGTCAAAAATTGACAAAGAAGCGCAGAAGATAGGGGGGCCTTGGGCAACTACGAGGATTGTCCTATGGCATCTTTTGGTTTTCCCATTTAAGTATTAGTATGTTATAAAAATATTTTATTTTTTGTTATTAGTAAAATAAATAATTTTAATCAAAAGTAAAAAATGATTACTAGTTACAATAATGAAAACTTTGAAAGTTTATTGATAATACAGCTCCAAATTCATGCCGTCGTGGATCTCATCTGAAAAAGACAAAAAAGTTGAAATTCAATTAGTTCAAATAAGAGGATGCGGCCCCGAGCCCCTAGAGGCCTATAAATAAGCCAGCATTCAACTCTTTGTGCACCCTAATAAATTTAAAGAAACCTTGAAAATCCTATGTTAGAAATTCTATAGATTTAACATATTTCTTAACCCTTTTCCTTTGCATTACCTATAATGAGTATGTAATCCTTTGTCTCCAGTCTATCTTATAATGAAACTATTCAGAACATAGCTGTTGGGGTAAAAACCACAGCAAAATGCGAAAGGTGAATACGGCCATCAGTGTTTAAGCAAGAGCCGGTGGCGTTTGGCCTCTCACTGAGACTTTCTAATCGGTACAGGTAAAAGATAGTCATCTTATATACAATTGTGTTGCTTGATTTGTTGCTTGTTGCGTGTGTAACTAAGGTTCAAGACCAACAAAACCAACAAAACAACTTTGTGGAATGTTATTAACCTATCATTAATATCGTCATCATTTGTGAGTACGTCCCTCTTCTAAAACTTCTCTACACAAAGATGTCGGTTTGCGTGTTGTCATTGATCATAGGCATTATTTGGTCTGCGCTCATTAAAATGTTCGAATTAGGTGGTTCTCAGAGTAGTTTCTTAGATCAAGGGCAGATCAAGGTTAGTTTCTTATCCGAAATATTTGAATAGGACAGGACTCATTGATACGTAATAAGTTTGCCCCCAGTTTCTTGAGTCTCTCGTCGCTGCACTGCCTGGTTTTTTAATATTAGGATCTTTGCTTATCCTAGTCTTCCCGATATTGAGAGACTCGGTTATTGTCTCGCCATCGGCCCCCTGTGCGTTAGGCGGTTGAGTGTCCTGCCACTACACTGCCTAATGGCTCAATATGAGAATATTTCCCTCTCCTAGTCTACAATTTTGAAAAAAAAAACGGCCTTGGTCCCGTTGTGCGCCATGCCTTCAGTCTTAGCCAAACTTGTCACGTAGACTTAATTAATGTCCACAAGGAAAGTATCTTCCTCCTGGAACATTGACGTCCGATCTATGTGGTGTTCATTGCTATCACGAGAAGCTTAGCTGTAAGCTACCGATTTCCGCGTTCACAGTGCGGATAGTGGAATGCTCCATACGGAGTACCTGCAACGGCAGTCGTGGACAATCAGCGGTATCGAGAGGAGAGTTTCAGTAAGAGGTCGGGCGGCACCGGCTCTTGCACAAATACTGAGTGCCTATGATGCTCGATATGATACTTGCAACGAGTTTTTTGGCGCTATTAATACATTATTGGGAAAATTTGTTGGAAATATCCAATACAATAAAAACTTACAATCCGAAAGTTTAATGCTGTCCTTAAAGATTGTGTACCACTTTTTCAAAACAATTTTATCGTATTTTGTACCAGTTTGCGCTGCTATAAGTTTCTTTAGGTCACCGATGGTGTCGTCTGGATTACATTTCACGCGTACCTGTTTGATGAAAAAGAAATACTATGTTAACGGAATATAACAATGCAGAACGAACTTACTTTTTTGCCTAATCTGTCATTACAAGTTATTTCAATCATTTTTTTGGTTTATTTATGTTTGTATTTAATAAATGACCACAATTTTAAGATATCAAGATGTCTGTTTGGTTTCAGCAAAACGTTTTATTACCAGGAATGTTCGACTGACAGCGCAAAACAGCTGGACAAAGTGCTTATGTACATTTTCAACCCTGGTCTTGGGGTTGCCGTTGTTATAACTTAGTATATATACCATTTTCATCAACGCTGCTTCATATAAAATTTGTTTGTTTACTCAACGAAAGGAGAGTGCCTGTTGTCTTAAAATTGAGGGATCCCAAATATATATAGTAACTAAATAGCAAAAATTCTTGGAAAAATCTACAGAACACTGGTTATTATGTCAATGCTGCCGTTTTTCCCATCGTTGCGACCACCAATAGCCAATCGCATTTGGTTCGATAGTGCTGCGGCCAGCAATGAAGAAGCAGAGGTTCTCAAATACGAAAGAGAGCACCACAGTTGGGTAGATGGAAATTTATATGAGGCTATCTCTGCAATTCAATAATACTTGTTTTTATTTAATTATACTAGTTAGATGCTATGAAAAATGCTGCCGTTGATATACATCCCATGGGAAAAGTGCTAACTATGCCCGGCCTGGAAACCGACGACGAAGATGGTAAAATACAAAGGAAATTTGAATTTATGTTTCAATATTTTTTATATTGTTTTTTTTTGTTCATTTAATATACTCAGCTAATGACGATAGCGATGATTCAGAGGACACTAACGAAGACGAAGATACAAATGACCGCGCTATACCCGGTTTACCGGAACGTTCCGCATTAGGTCTTTATTCGCCCGGTGAAGAAATGAATTTAAACGATGATGTGCCTGTCATAGTTGGTGGAGGATCTCAATAAAAAAATTAAAAATTTTGTTTACTCTTACATTTTACGCTATAGAGAATTTCAAAATGTAGTAAAACCAGGCAATCACAATCCCATGGCAGCCGGTTGTACGCACCGGATTGACCCGATGGAACCCTTATCGGCAAGGGCTGCCGCCTCAGTGTACGTGTTAGTCTTTTTTCGTCGTGGGAGAGGCACATCCCTTCTCCGCACCCTGGTTATCTTCGGTTTGCTAGAACAGCCTCCATCATGGGTCGTTTGATGATCGGCGTCTGTTTCCAGTGGAGTAGCAGATCTAGAGCCCGGGAATAGGCTTAGACTCCAAAGGCCCAACAGCTGCGGTGGTGGTATAAGGCCGTAGCATGTTGTTTGCTACTGAAACCTCGACTGGTGAAGCGGCTGCTCCAGGCTCCACTAGCCGACAGACGACTGGTCAGCAGCGGCTTTTGAAAAAGACATCTGGTTCGAGTCTTAAGGACAGGGCCCAACCTATTCCATCTTCGCATGCCTATAATTTGCCTAGGCCTTCGGCCTTCCCCGGCAAGCCAACACGGTCTTTAAAAGGTTGGAATAATAGAAGACGCATCACTCTCAGGTTTATTTAGAGGCTTGGTGCGAGATTCCCTAAATTGGGCTCGGGAATTAGCTGCACAAGCTGCCTCAAAGACTAAACGTCTAGATTCGGAAACTGCACCGCAGTTAGCAGTCGCTAGGGACGGTTTGGTGATGGCAATTGTCGACAAGGGAGAAGAACAGGACTGCATACCTAGGAATAATTGGGGTGAGATAGTCAATGGACTGTCATCGGTATACTCCGATGTCCTTGCGGAATTTCTTGCGTCTCCTCCAGTTTGTGACGATGCAGGCTGGTTTCAAGGCCGATACAGACTAGTTCCAAACTAAACGACCAGGTAGGCTTTGGGGTGTACTCTAAAGATCTTGAACTGGTCATATCGAAGAGGTTACCCGGCCACTGCAGTGTGTATCAAGCAGAGATCCTTGCAATTAAGGAAGTGGTGGAATTGCTAAGATATAATGTCGTTACGACGATTGGAATAAATATCTTCTCAGACAGCCATGCAGCCATTAAATCCCTGCAAATCGTATTTCTGAACACAAAAACCGCTTTCGACTGTCGCAGATCTCTCAACGAGTTGGCTGAACAGTTCAAAATTCACCTGTTCTGAGTGCCGGGCCACGGAAATATCCAAGGGAATTTTAAAGCAGACGAGCTCGCTGGACTAGGAACTACCTTACACACTCCAAAGACACTGGAATCTGTGGGTATGCCCCTAGCGACATGTAAGCTAAGTTTTCAGGACCAGTCCCCAGGCCTCATCTAGACTTGAAGAGGTCTACTGCTTTGCTGTCATATGCAAGAACAGACATCTCAGTCATTGTGTTCGTTATAACAGGTCACTGTCTAATCGGAAAACATGCTGACAGACTGAAGGTTGCCTGCAATGACTTTTGCGGAAGCTGTAAGGATATCGAGGAAGAAGATACTATAGAACACCTTCTGTGTGTGTGTCCCGCACTAGCAGTCAGAAGGAGTTCCACTTGAGAACCTGTGATGTGAACATTCTCAACATTCTATAGTTATTTTAACGCGATCTGGATGGTTCAACGGTAGGAACTAAAAGGTATCTTCTTTCTTATGTTCCTGTCTGATGGCGGACTGCCACTTAAACCTAACCTAACCGCAGAAGTCAACTAAAAAACGATGTTATAGAAAAGCAAAAACAATAAAATTTTTTTTTTAACCCCCAGTTCATTTTTCGATACCACCTAATGTACACATTCTCAAAACAAAAACATAAAACATATGTTACAAGTATTTTGAAGAAATTTTGTGAGCCACGTTTGTTTGGACTCCGTTTAAATGAATCAATCATTTAAAATACTTAACTTCTTAAATAAACAATTGCAAAATAAACGTTTTATAAACTGTCTGGGATCAATGGCTTGCAGTCGTTATGAATATGTTAAAAGTTACGAAAAGGAGGACGGTATTTTACCAAATGTTTGGATTGTGGTGCGAGTTGATGGCAAGGGATTTCACAAATTCTCCAAAGTACATGACTTTGAAAAGCCAAATGATGAAAAGGGTTGGCAAGACGAAATTCCAAAACTTCCGATTTCTACTAACGATGATTTCTCCATTACAGCTCTCAATCTTATGAATAATGCCGCCCAAACAGTGATGGAAGAGTTTAGAGATATTGTTCTCTCCTATGGCCAAAGTGATGAGTATTCATTCATTTTTCGCAAGGAGACAAATGTTTTCAATAGAAGATCAGCCAAGCTTTTGTCGTATGTCACCAGTTTGTTTACATCCTCGTATGTCATGAATTGGCCCAACTGGATGGGTGACAAGAAGTTACAATATCCCCCCTGCTTTGATGGACGTGTGGTCCTATACCCCTCCGACCAAAATCTAAGAGACTATCTAAGCTGGCGACAAGCAGATGTGCACATTAATAATCTGTACAATACTGCGTTTTGGAATTTAGTACTACAAGCGGGACTAACAAATCAAGAGGCCGAAGCAGAATTAAGAGGAACTTTTTCGGCAGATAAGAATGAGTTGCTATTTGCTAGATTTGGCATTAACTATAACAGTCTGCCTGCCATGTTTCGCAAAGGAACAATATTACTGCGCAAAAGAGTTCAAGTTACCGATAGCAAACGACAACTGATTGTGCCCATATATGACGACTTGATAAGAGATAAATTTTGGAAAACTCATCCCGAATTATTGGGCAAATATACGCCAGGAGAATATGACAATGAAAGTGCACAAAATGACATGCTGCCCGAGTTGTTAACTAGACAAATGGGAAAAGTTCAGATAGAATTAGAAAGTCGATAGTATTGCGACTAAAATAATGCTAGGAATATAATGAATAGTTTTTAAGAAACAGTGAAATAATATTTGTTTTATTTCTGGTTTATGTGGAGTTCCAATTCTGCTATTATGAACACAAAATATTGATAAGAAGTAACTGCATGACGGTTCAAGGGAGCCTTCTTAGGGATTGGCCATATATTGGTTTTAGAAATGTGCCTATTAAACATGCCTGTGCAGAGAGCCTTATTTAATCTGTAAGAATATCATATCTTATAAGTAAAGGACAGTGTGTTTTTTTGATTGTTCCATATGTGATTGAAGGTGGCTGAACCGATTTTGTTTTCATTTTAAAGGAAAGTGTAGGATGGTCTGAAAGGAATAAGCCACATAATTTTTAATATCGAAAGTTTGCCGGAACATTCCCATAACACCAAAATAATAATGTGGAACAAAAGTGAAAAAAGTTGATATTTGAATTTGGGGAAAGGTATATAGGCCCGCCATAAAACGCCTTTCCAGGTTAAGACCAAGACCTATGTACATATAAAAATTTAGGCAGCTGCATATACCGGAACATAGTGGAGTGCAGAAATTTCTCTCCTATGTTCATCAAAGCGATATGGGCTATCTGAATTTTATTACTGCGGACAAATAAACCGCTTACATTTATTTACATACAAAAGAATTCTTTTATTATTATTTATAGTCTTTTTTCAATTTACAACTCCTTTGATAACTACCAAGGCAATCGTCTAATGAAACTTCTTGCCTTTGCACAAGACATCCATTTCTCCTGTTTTTTTTTATGTCTATGGTATACCTTAAACTAGTTTTGTAGAACTTCATCATCATTCGCTTCCCTAGTAATCGTCATCATCTTCGTCATCATCCTCTCCGATGGATTGCATTTGTCGGCTTTGCTGCACAGCAGATGCTTGCATACTTATCCATTGCTGTTGTTCCTCTTGGGCCTGTTCTTCGCGTGCTTTTGCAAACAATTCTTGCTGTTGTCTCAACAGTTCCTCCTCTGGTATGCCCAAGTTTTCCAAACGAGTGCTTTGTCGACGGCGTTTGGCAGCCACCTCTTTGCAATCATTTAATACAGCCTCAGCCTCTTGTTTATAATCACGAAACCCTAAACGATCTAATGCCTCTAAAACGTGTTCAGCGTTTATGGTTTTTTTATTTCGAACATTACAAACATCATTGGCTTCAGAGCTGATGAGATGAATGAATTCGGAGCAGCAGTTTAGCAGAAGTTCACGACTTTCATTTGCCACTCTGACTGAGGGCACCAATTCTTTGATGATTTTATTTATACTGGCTCTAGGCAATGTTAACTCATCATCTTCTGATGGTGGTGGACATAGTTCATCCTGTGGATTACTCATTTCTACGGCACAATTAAATAATTTTTAAAAATACTTGTTCAAAAATTAATTAAAAGAGTATTGTAAACAAAACATTGACGCAGGATTATGTGTAGCGGCCCTGTTTTAATTGTTTCTTGTTCTTGAAACAAACCTAAACCATGACGCATAACGTCCACAATTGTAAATACGATATATCGGTCAGATAAATTTCACGTACTTAAAAAATTTCATTCAAACAACACTATCGTACAAAATTTAATTTAAATAAGCGTTGGCTCGCCGTCCAGTAAATATTGTGCAAATGCGTGAGTGTTCTCATTACAGATTTATACGTTCGAACTTCTACAGTAAACTTAAAAACTTTTTTATGTTTACGCCAGTTTCTCAGATTCCGATTATAAAATCACTCATTTTCCGATTATAAAATCAGGTATTTTTCACAATTCAGCGAAAGAAAGCCACTTATCATGGTGAAACAATTAAAGGTGGTCTCATTTGTACAACAAACACAAATCATATGGTACAATCCGCCATCAAGCTGATCGTCGTTTTGCCAACACACGCAAATTTGCCATATTTGGCCTCTCACTAAGACTCTCCGCTCGATACCGCTGATTGTCCGCGACTTCTAACTGAGATATCGCTGATTGTTGTCTGCAATTGCAGCTACTCTGTATACGAAGCATCCCACTTTCAGCAACCTGTGGACGCGCCCGGTAGCTCCCAGCTGAGGGGTTCATCGTTGTGACGAAGCTAACAGTTACAACCCCTGTGTTATTCGTAGCTTTCCCGTGCCGATCGAAGCTTTCCAGAGTCGAAGTCGATTCAGCATCTTTGGTACCACTGACCTGCAATAGTGTGTTTTTCTTCAGGCACAAAATCGTCTCCGCATTCTGGATTGTAGTGGTCCAAAATGACTGACTGTCCCAGCAGGGGATATTTACGAGCACCATACAGCTTGGAACTTTAATTCCGTTTACACTGCTCATTAAATCCGGATTTATGGGTTTATTTATTTTTTAAAGGGAAAACAGATGTTCGAGCCATTAAATCCGGATTTAAATAGCAAAGTAAACAGAATCTCAGCTGAGAGCTGCCGAGCCGAATATTGGATTTTACACAATTGAACTTAGCACCAAATCGGACAAAAATTGGAGCTTCTAAGGGCCTTAGAAGCTAATCGGGTTTTACCATGGATGTTGGAAGTAGGATTACCGTTGAGAATATTGAAAAGGTCGTACAAAACTCCATTAATCTTAAACAAGTCAAACAAAAAGCAGTTTCTCATAGTCTCACAAAAAAATACAAACAACTAAGTCCGGCGATCGTGACTTTTAGAAACCCTTACCATTTATCTATCTGTTCCTTACCATAAGGTTTATCCAGTCTCTAAGGATTATACTGGTCTAAGGATTGGATCAATGTATCGGTCCTCACATTGTTAAAAGCCCCCCCTCGATGTCAATGCATACTGCCGGGGTGTACGTTTTGGCATCGAAGGATTCTTTTATTTCTCTTCCGACCTTCCCTTGACATAGGCATGCTGTTTGTATTTGAGCAGTTCGCTGGATGTCCTACTCTTTATCATGGTGTCCACAATACGTTCCATGGTTATGAGTAGAAAGAACGTAAGGCTTTTGGGTCAGTAGGCCTTTGGTGTCGCATAACTTGCCTTGCTTCCTGCCAGGCTTTCGGAGTATATACAAGTCCTAGCAAAGTCGGTAAGAGAAACCACCCATAATAAAAAATGTTCACCACTGGATTCGAAACTCTGCCTTTTTTGACTTTTTACTGCATTTCCCGGAGACTGACCAAATCATTATGCAGTCCACTGAAATGAGGATCTGGCTGAATTATACAATCCCCAATGTGTTTTTACACAAATCGAATAAGCCATTGCTACTTTTTCCTTGACTTGAATTGGAACGAACTTATAGAAGTAAAAACTGATTGAATTTTTATAGGTTTCTTTATTGCCTTAAAATGTGTTAATAAATCATATTAATTACTAAGTTCAAGATTTTTAATGCATTTGTTTGTTGCTTTCATTAAATACTTTTTGCAAAAAATTATAGAAATTAAATTCAGAGTAATTTACCTCATTAATATACTTTGTGAGTTGTTCTTGTGTTCTGTTGTCGGTCGTAGTATGGTTGATTTTTTTTTTACGGTAGAGGTGATGAGGCATTGTCGATCATAATTCTCATGGAGAAATGTGTATATGAGCTTGAGAAATAGTATTTTTGGCATAAGAGGACGCGCACAATACTATTTATAAAAAATAGAGAGTATTTAATAATTGGAAGGGGGAAGCAGGGGAAGTATTATTTAAGAAAAAAAAAAGAGTAATTAGATTTATAAGAAAAAAAAATTTTTCTTGCATTTACATAATGATATACACTGTGTACTTAATCAACTTAAACTAAGATAGAATATTTTCTTCAGACGAAAATAAACGTAAAGGAAATAAAATGTTTTTACAAAACGATATAGCCAATCAAACAATTGTTGTTTGAATCTGCTGCTACCAAGAGATTTGTTTTAGTATTTTTTTCTTTTGTTTTTTTTTGGTGGGAAGGGATGGAGGAGCTGTTTGTTTAATGTATCGAATTGTTTTTCTCAAACAACAAGTTTAGTTAATTTGTGTGTAAAAAAAAAAAACAAAATGAACTTTATGATCTTTAATGGCGCTCGCGGGAATCGGATCTGCTGCGTCTATCACGCGAGAAACTGCGGGAACGGCTGCGTGTACGTCTGGGCGAACGAGATCTGCAAAAGATAATTTTTAAAAGGCAAAAAAGAAGAAAATGGTGATAAATATAGTGTCAGGGGTTAATTCCATTTAAAAAAAAAAAAATAAACTAACTGAAAATCTTACGTCTATGATGAAAATTATAACTTTTTTTTCTTTACAAATGATTTGTTGTTGCAAACAAATTATTTGTTTCAATTAAAAAAAAAAAAAATAAAGAGAAAGACGATACAAAATTATAAGACAAACATAAATAAAGAAAATGTCCACGTTTTCATCATCATTATAATCTTTAACTACTAAATTAAAGGTAAAAACAAACCACAATGTTGCAGACTAGTTTGTTGGGCTGATTTTTTTTTTTTTGTATGGAGGAGGTTGTTTTACTTGTAAAATGGTTGTTGAGATTTCGAATACTTGTGGCAGTGAGAAGTTTGTAGTATACATTTTGGCTAATAATGATGCTGATTATTGCTAACGAATTTTTGCTTGCAGTTGACTGAAAAACGATTGTTGGCTGATTGGTTGGTGGTGTTGGTTGGTTGGTTGATCAATTGATAGGTTTGTGATGATTTTTGTTGCTATATACTTTGCGAATAAAAAGGACTATAAACATGATGACAACACGACGCGCAGTGGTTACCCGTTTCAAGGTACGCCCATAACTTATAGTTGAAGGATTTTTGTTGGCAGTTGGACGGACAGAAGTAGCAGTTGGTTGTTTGTTTGTTTTGGAAGGTACATTGGTTTACTTGGTAGTGCAAAGTTTCTACAAAATTTTATGGCGACCTTAGTTGCTGTTTGGTGGACTGAAAATTTACAAGCTGTGGCGCATTACATTTCTGAAAAATCATTTCTAAAGTTGAAATATCGGTTTTTGGGGTGGTGTGGTATGTAGCAGCTGAAGGCAGACAAAGGGGATGGGGGGATATACATTGATGACACTCGTAGCAGGCAGGTTCTAAAACAGATTCCTTTAACGTGTTTACCGGATTATTGTTTAAAATGTCAAGCACATCGTTGTTAATTTGCCATTTTTGTTGTGTTAAAGGCCGACCCCAAAAATGATGGATTCATGATCGACAGACACCGATACCGAGACCGACTTACAACGAAGTAGCAGTAGTTAGCAGTAGGAGGGTTGTGATGTTGCTGATAGCTCATTGGAGTTACGTTACAGGTGGTTTTTAAGAAGACCTCACCCATTTGAAGTAGAATAAAACACAAAAAATAAAAAAAAAGAGTTAGGTGTGAATTATCGCCAGATCATTTAAAAACATCATCAATTTTTCTTAAAAAAAAACACAACTTGAAAAATTGCTACTACTGTTGTATTTCTAGAAAAGGAGCTAGAGAGAGTGTGTATAGCGAGTTAAAGTTCTCTCTTCATTCGCATAAAGGAGTAGATAAACGAAAAATTATGTTTTTCAAAGAAGTTACAAAATGTACATAACTCATACTATACCCATTTGTTGACTTCAGGACGAAGGAACACGATGGATGTGTGATGGATGGATGACCTGCTTCTACATTTTTGAAGACCTTTCAAGTTGTATCGTTGGCTGTCGGTGGCTCTAAAGCTGAGGGACTTTTTAACTATTCCTGAATTCAGCAACATTTGAAGAGAAAAAGGCGTGGCGTAGCTCCCCCGGCGTTATTGAGTGAATTCTGGGCCCGAGAAAAAAACATAATAAATAGATATCCAATCCAATAACGGTGGATAGCCTATACTAATAAAAACATTGTCCATGCTGCTGACTGCGGAAACCTTTGCAACCCCGGTGTTGAAAACTAAGTAGTCCTTTAGGATGACAAAAAAATAATTGTTATCCTTAATTGCCATAATTCCTTTGCGTGTCCCAGCAGGGTTTACATATATGCTATCAAAGGCTAACATTGAGATTCAACTTTAAACTAAGCTCGACCCCATACAGCAATATGTCTAGCAAGGAAGGCGTATGGTAGCTTGACATTTTTCCGTTTGCAAACCTATTTTGGACATGACGAATTCATGGCTGATGGCTGTCTTTGCTGACACACAAGTCTTTTATTCTGTAGAAGAGGTAGTAGTGATGTTGTGCTTATTTTTTTTCCGAAATTGGGGGCATTTTGTTGACGGCGGTGAAGTGATGCAATCAATATTTTTTTTTTTGACAAAGCTAATGGCAATTAGGTGAAGTGGTGATGTTTGTAGGAATTTGGAGTAGTTAGCGCCGCAGACTTGAGCATTGTTTAGAGACAAAACACCAAGTCATATGGTTGGGCATGGCCAGTAACAACAAACTGCGTTGCAGTATCGAACTGTTGTTCAAGTCAAACAACAATTTAAAGAACTAGTTGTTGTTGTTGATCAAGCAAGCTGATTTGATTTGATTCGATTTGATAAGATAGTGGTTGGTGGTGGTTAAGTTGGTGGTGGTAGTGATAAGTTTGGAGGTGGTAGTAGTAGTAATAGTAGTGGTAGTAGTGTTGTTAATATTTCATGTACTACTGCCAAGGGGGGACGAATTAAAGATGATGCTGGCTGTGGTAGCTGAATTTGTCCTTGAATTGGGCAATACAATAATTGTTGTTTTTTGGTGATTGTTTTGATGTTTTTTTTAGTACTAGAAGTAGTAGTAATAGTAGCGGTAGCTGAAGAGATGTTGATGGTGCTAACAATGACGACTCTGCGGTAGAAGAAGAAGAGGTAGTAGTCGAATCGTTGCAAGTTGTTGTTGATGGGGGAGGTAGTAGAAGAAATGATATCATTCATCAACGATGAAGTTGAGCTACTACAACAACTGCAGTTACTATATTCATGGCAGTGGTGTATTGTTGTTGTTCTTGGTTGTGGTGGTGGTGGTGGTGGTGGCGGTAGGTGGTAGTGAATTTGGTGATAGTTGAGATTTTGATGAATTTGTTTAAGAACAACTACATTCATAGTCAAAACAACAACAACTACGTTCATTGAACCATTCAGCGACAATTGGGGTACCAAACAAGTCCGTTGTCGTGGTCGTCGTCCTCGTCTCATCGGTGTGTGTATTTTTGTTGTGGTCGTTGTCCGTAGTTGTGTCGTCCACACCATTGCAAAAATGATGAAACCTAGTAACAAATCTAAAGCGATATAGTAATCATATGGTAAATAGTGAATTTTGGTGTCTAAGGTCATAAAAATGTCGTCGGTCAGGAGGAGTATTGGTGTATAGTTGGTGTTAGAAGTGATTGTGATGATTTTTCTTGTACAATTATTATTCTTAATGATGAGGAAATATGTTGCTGTAGCTGTTGTTGTTGTTGTTGCTGTCGGTGGTGGTGGAGGTAGTGTGTTGATGAAAATGTTTCTTTTTTTCGAGCTGAGGTTGTTGCTGTAGTCGTTGTTGTTGTTGAAGCTGAAGTTGTTGACTGATTTTTTGTAGTAGTAGGAAGAGGAGTAGTTGGTAGTAGTAATAGATGTACTTGTGGTACAACAAATAGTAGTGGAGGTAGTAGTAGTTGAAGCAGAAGTTGACTTTATTTTCCTGTAAAAATGAGGAGCGTATACCACGTTTAAAATAATTTATTAAAAAAAAAAACACAAAGAATAAAATGAACAATGAGTAAAAAATATACGTATCTTTCTTTTTAGGATAAAAAAATATACAACAAGAAAAAATGTATGTAGGTAAGTGGGGGTATATAAAAAATACGTTCTTTATAGACATCACCCCAACTGCGGTGATGTCCCACATTGCAGAGAAGAATGTTTACGTTTGACAACGAAATGACATACACGAAAACGAAATGAAACCATGATTGTTAGCAAACACATTTTTTTTAACAACAGTTTTACGTTTTGGGAATGTAATTGCAGTATTTCAAAAACGTAAGTTGGGTAGAAGACATTTATAAGGTGTTTATACGTCCGTCATATTGTAAAAAAACACAAATGCAAAAGAAAGGGAAAGGGGTATGGTTATGGAGGCATGCGCAAATGATATTGACTTTATGCGAAAATAACAAGCATTTTTGAAATACTATGCGCTCTTTTAGCACTTTAGTTTTGTATTTAAAAAAAGAAGTGGAAAAAACTAGTTCGTTTTAACAATCAAGATGTTTTGCGAAATTGAGAGCGCTTAACCTCGCTTAGTGTCAAAAAAACCGGAAGGTTTTTTACCATTCTAAGCAAACAATTATTTTATATTTAACAAGTAAAAATGCGTCAAGTTCGGCCGGGTCGAACTTTGGATACCCACCACCTTGGGTATATATGTATGTTAACCACCTTTCGTTAAAATCCGGTGAAAACGCATACCTTATGACCATAGCATAGCAGCTATATTGAAATATGTTCCTATTTGGACCTAATAAGTACAAGTGATTGCTCAATTGTGCATAACAAAATATTGATCTTTTTAGTAGCTATATCTGAAATTAAACCGATCTGAACCATATACGACACGGATGTTGATAAGCCTAACTTAAGTCAGTGAAAAATTTCAGTGAAATCGGATTATAAATGCGCCTTTGTGGGGCCAATAAAGCGCCTTTTATGAGCCCAAAACCTTAAATCGAGAGATAGGTTTATATGGCAGCTATATTCAAATCTAAACCGATCTGTGCCCAATTGCAGAAAGATGTCAAGAGGCCTAACGCAAATCATTGTCCCACATTTTGGCAAAATCGGACAATAAATGCCCTATTTTATGGGCGTAAGACCTTATATCGAGGAATTGGTCTATATGGCAGCTATATTCAAATCTGTGCCAAATTGGAAAAATATGTTGAAGGGCGTAACACAACTCACTGTCCCAAATTTCAGCAAAATCGGACAAAAAATGTGGCATTTATGGGCCTAACACCCTATATCAGCGGATGGGTCTATATGGCAGGTGTATCCAAATCTGTATCGATCTGGGCCAAATGGAAGAAGGATGTCGAAGGGTCAAACGAAATGACAAAATGAATATACCCCCATCCTTCGGTGGTGGGTATAAAAATTAAGGCAAGGAAATCGCATTCACCTTTGAGTCAGTAAAACAAAAAGTGACAAATCAAGGCTTTTGCAGATATGGGATCGTTTAATGCGTGGATGGACGTTAACAAACAATCGCATACTAATGACGTTAAAGTCGAACGAGGATTCATAATAACGGAATTGATAGTTAAGGAGCCTTGAGGAGCTTTCAACCATTTAAGTCAGCAAGAACTGATGGAATAATTCTGGCACCAAAGTGGTTTCAGATCGGATACCTGAGACGACACTTTCTGCCAGCGGCACGGTCTATGGCTTGACGGAACTCGGGTCTACGAGTTCCGTCAAGTTCATGGCACACGAATGGACCAAAGCTAGAGGGCAGAGTGGGCTTAAGGACCCGGAACATAGATCTGTTTCGGCTGCCTGACCATAATACAGTCCTGCAGGCGGAGATTCTGGCGATCACAGAATGTGTGAGGTAGTTTGATGCAAACGCAATGATGTCGATTTAGAACATCTTCAGGGACAGTAAGATAACCAACAGTGCTGCAGCGATGACGGTGTGATCAAATACCCTAAAAAGATGTGTCTTCCCTGAGGATGGCGCAATCTAGAGGCCACCGGGGCGCAGAAGTTAGCATGTCCGCCTATGACATTGAACGCCTGGGTTCGAATCCTGGCAAGACCATCAGAAAAAATTTTCAGCGGTGGTTTTCCCCTCCTAATGCTGGCAAAATTTATGAGGTACTATGCCATGTAAAACTTCTCTTCAAAGAGGTGTCACACTACGGCAAGCCGTTCGGACTCGACTACAAAAAGGAGGTCCCTTATCATTGAGCTTAAAACTTGAATCGGACTGCACTCATAGATATGTGAGAAGTTGGCGCCTGTCCCTAGTGGACTGTTTATGGGCAAAATTTGCAGTTGCAACAAGTGATAGCGTGTGTAGGGCATGTGTGATGAAAATACATTGAAATGTATGTCAATGGCTGACTTTCGCGTCTACTCCACTTTGGCACTTAGGAGAGCACTCAATACCAGATTTGAAAAAACTAATGCAATGGAATGGAGAACCATCAGGGACATTGCGAAATGCACGGAATTCCTGACTTGAATTTCTTCAAGGTTACTTTTTTTTAGTATCTAAAGCTCAAAACACGCCGATCACTGGCATGGCCTAATATTTCTCCTTTTATGAGAACAATGCAAATGCCATCTTCAACGGTTATATTGATTTATATCAATAATGTCACTGTAAGAAAAATTGTGTTCTGCGCAAGACGATAGTGTAGTGAACATGTGAACCTATTTGAAAGTGAAGCTGTTTCAAAAGGAACATAACCTCCCCTATTCGTTATATGCCTTTAATTTAAGGTATATGAATGTACTTCTGGTATAAAAACTTTTTCTATTGTTGAATTTTCAATTATGCTTGTTATTTTGCAAAAAAAAAAAAAAACAAATGAAAGGTAAATAAAAAGTTAAAATGTAAATGAGCTAATTTTGTATTCATTACCATAGTGAGCAAATATTCATAATATTAAGTCGACACTAAGGCCAATAGTCATGTTGTTTGTGCGGGTATTAACATCGCAAAAACAAATTATTTGTGTATTGTTAGTATGAACAAAATCCATTTTTTTAACACGTAAAAAAATTTAGTTTTAAATCTATTTAAAGAATACGAAAAGAAAATGATCGATAATATTAATAGACTTACCGGTAGCGTGCACTTCCGCCCGCTACTGCTCCACGGCCACTGCCAGCAGATTCGCCAGCGCTGCGGCCTCCTCCGCCACCACTGTTACCGCCACGGCGTCTGCTTCCTTCTCTGCGTGAACGTCCAGAGGACATTTCTACACGTATGCGGGTACCACAGCAACGACTATTTAAACAATTTATGTAATGTGGTATTAAAAAGCAAGAGACGAAGGAAAATTGGCTATACTTACGTTCCATCTAGGGCTCGGGTTGCGTCTTCGGCATCACGTCTGTCTTCGAATTCAACAAAAGCAAAACCAGGAGGGTTGCGTGCAACCCAGACATTACGCAGTGGGCCGTATTTGCTAAATGCGTTTTCAATTTCATATTTTGACGCTGATGATCCCAAATTGCCCACATAGACTTTGCAGGCCAAATCCCATTCACGATAGCGTGGCATATTTGTTTGTTTTTAGCCTAGGTTTGTGAACTAAAAAAAAATATATTAATTTTATTAGATATAATACTGCGTAATAAAATAAATATCTCATCATAAATTGACAACAGAAAAAAAAACTCAAGTCAAGAAAACTTTCTTTCTCACATCATACAACACACACACTTGTATTTTCTACAAGATGGCGACCATCAAAAGTAGGTATACCTAAATTTTCTTTTGCATAATTTTATCAAACCCCCCAAGCAACTGTTTTTCTATTAGTACATAATTTTAATATAAAGTTAATGGTTTACCTGTCTTAGAATATAATCGATTCTTTAAAATCTTTAGTTTTGTACAAATTTATAAATTTTTTGTACAAATTTTTTACTTTTAATCAAGTTTTGACAGAACTCACTTTTTTCCTTTTTATTTAATTATTTGTCTGCTTAAACTTCTATGAAATTACTTTTTGCTTTAACTTTTTCACTAGTTGGTTGGTTAATAACAGAACGGCATTTATTTCTTGCGACACTTTGTCAAAAATTTGAAGAGTTACGAGCTGATGATGGTTCACGAATAAAGCGTTTTGTCGTTGAAGAGCCGAAAAAATACTGAGAAACTGTGATCTCGTTCTCTTTCTATTGTTGTCTCTGTTTTACGAAAGTGGCATTCAGGGTTCACTAAGAAGGATGCAAGCGAAAAAAATTGATTTTAGTTCGTATGTCACATTTTAAACCTAGGCAAATGTATATAAGGTAAACCACAAGCCCAAAACAGTGAAATTAACTATACAACCAATACAATATACAACCAATTTCAGAGTTGTACCCAACTCTGTTGTTGTTGTTGTTGTAAATACAAGAATAGTGAAAATAATCTGAAAATGTTTTCATTAGGTACTAAGTTCTGCACTGAG
The DNA here is from genome assembly GCF_963082655.1 of Stomoxys calcitrans. NCBI lineage: Eukaryota > Metazoa > Arthropoda > Insecta > Diptera > Muscidae > Stomoxys > Stomoxys calcitrans. The sequence continues at coordinate 116,128,973 of NC_081555.1, forward strand.
TGGAAATTTGACATTTACTGGAAGCGTGGACAAAACGTCTTTTAACTTGGGCCAACATGATTAAAAAGGAACTATCATTGTCTTTTAAATAAATAAAACCCCGTTTACACTGCTTGTCTTTAAAAAAATAAATAAAACCCCGTTCACACTGCTCATTAAATCCGGATTTAAGGCTCTCGTCAGCTGGTTTTATAAAGGGAAAACAGATGATTGAGCCATTAATTACCGATTTAAAGAGCTGTGTAAACGGGGTTTAAGACTAGGTAGATTTAAGAAGGTAACGTCATAAGCGCACCTGATAAAATTTTCAAATTTCAGAGTTATATCCAAATACATTCTTATGTCAAATGGTTTGTTTAGATTTTAAAGTTTTTTCAGCATCTTGCTTATTTTTTCACATTTTTATTGTTTTAATTTATAATTTAATCACAAATCTCTTAATCTTTTGGCTGGTGCACATGACAATGCAAATAAAAACTAAAAAGTCAATTTGACAGTGTACATAAGTTTGACAGAAGAGTGGGAATTTCAACCTGCCTTCCCACAAGGTTGTATCGTTGATTTCGTTGTTATTGGGCTTATGACTTTACGTTCTTAAATCTACCTAGCAATAAGGTAGGTAAAGTTTTGTGAAAACTCTCCCCAATGAACAATCTAACTTAAAAAAATAATCATGAAAAAATTTCGCTAAAAGCGAATACAGTACCACCTTTTACTGTTTAGCTCACTGCGGAAAAATTAACGGTGGTCTCATTTGTATAACAACCACAAATTATATGGTGTCATCCGCCATCTTGTCATCAAGCTGATCGGCGCTTTGCCAACACACTCAATCAAACTTGTGTGTGTGTGGGTATATGTGTGCGTACATAAGCAGAGAATATACGAGAAAGAAGATAACAACAAAGAGAATGCAAACATAAATCTGACACCTTCATACCGTCTAACCTGGTCGGCTGTCAGGATTCACTAAATAAGGTAAAGCCAAGCGGCAGATTTGACATCCTTAATAATGTTCATGGGGCCTATCCACTTTATGTTTTCACAAGTGATCTAACCTTCTATTAGTGAATCCTAGGCCTGGTTATGCTCAAATTAAATCTTGTGGCATGTAATGGACAATCCGGATTTAATGGTCAATGTAAACGTACTTTAAACCCCCGTTTACACTGCTCTTTAAATCCGAATTTAATGGCTCGATCATCTGTTTTCTCTTTATCAAATCAGCTGACGAGAGACTTAAATCCGGATTTAATGAGCAGTGTAAAGGGGCTTCAACCTTATTCATTGAATCCAGGCCCTTAAATTGTAAAAATATGAGGTATTTCTATTTGTTTTTTTTTTTATGTAAACGACCCATTAAAATACAATAAAACCCGCGGATCAACGTAATCGTATTACGTTTATGCTTTGCTAACTAATTGGGTTGTATGCATTCATGACAACTCGCCTTTATTACTTTTTTGGCTGGCAACACTCTTTAAATCGTCATTATTTTGTCTTGTCTTCTCCGTGTTCCGTGTTTTACGTGGAATTTCTGTCGTTTTCTTTTTAAGTTTTATTAGAAAAGTAATAGTTTTGACTTTTTTTAGTAATTTTTAAATAAATAAAGTGACAAAGTTAAAGAACTAAAAGTTAAAAGAAAATTAAAGGGAACTACACAAAAACCGCACACAAACAGGACACTGGCATACAAGCGAAAGTCCACAAACCAGACCCAGTCAAAAAACGTAAAGGTTGCAGATTCGACTTAGTTTAATACACAAAATACAATGAACATCCCAAATGAATATATTGCAAAAACAGAAGATGTTGCGGATCAGGTAAGAAATTACAGAAAAAAAAATAGTTAACTAATATTAAAGAAACAGCTAGTTTTGGAATGCGAATAACATACGTTAAAAATATTGCTAAAATTTGGTGAAACTCTGCTCTCTTATGGACCTAAGTAAGAGAGTGTTTTTCTGATAGAGAGTCGATACTTATATTCGTCGAATTGGCGAGCCCTGAGCGAGCAGTGTTGTCGTCTGGACTACGAAAAAAAAACTGTCAACGTCATCTGGCTAGCAGAACACGAATCGTCGGTAGCTGGTGAATTGATTTAATATTATTATTAAACAGAGTTTGGTCTACTATTGGGAATGTACAATAGTATGAGACTACATTATACCTGTAATACTGACATTTCGCAACAGCACAGATAATACTTTCTCTCGTTTTTCCGTCCTCAAGTCAATAACATTGTTAAACATAACATCAAATTCAAGAGTTTTCTCAGATTTTCGTTGACTTTGTCATATTTTTTCCTTTCTTTACTTGCACCACTAAATGTTTTAAATCTTTTTTTGTATGAAATGTGTTTGTCGGTTGGGTGCATACAATAAGCCTGTAGCAATATATCTAGTTTACGCATTGTTGTTGTTGCTGTTTAGTTTGTGTTGTTGCGTCCATCCGGCGCCCATTTGTTGCTTCAGCCTAACTCAAACGCTGTAAGGTTTATGGGCACCGTGTTTTGCCCTGTTATCTAACTGTATACGAGTGAAATTGAAAATGTTAACCACGAATAACTTCTCGATTCGTTTCCGATCAGTTTTTAAATAAAAACCTGTTTAAGTGTGTAATTTTTTTCACTCAATGTTGTTATTACGTGCTCTTTCTTTATTGGCCGCGTGTAGATTTATGTTAGATTGATTTATTAATTGTTTGTTGTTTCATCTTAGAATTGTCATGCACAGGAAGAAAGAAAGCAAGCATAAGGAAATTCTTTTCAAGGTCACCGTTGATAGTCTTTCTCAGCAAGTGATAGGCTATACATATTGCACTTCCGGGTAAAGATACATGCATATGTATTTAAATGAGGTCTGATAAGAGATTGATTCGGCCTATGCTATTGTAGATCCCCAAATTTGTATTGCCTAATTTTATATCATGCTAGTCTGTTCACGTAGATGTTTGATTGCACATTCCGATCGGAATTCCATACTTGTCTTTTGAAATAGGTACTTACTGTTTATGTTTTTACGGCACTAAACTGAAGTATAAGGTGCAATAACTGCCCGTCTAACCTAAATCCGTTGGTAAAAATAAGAATTTCGGTTTTATTCCACTTGAAATCTTGCCAAAAAGATATTTAATTTGAGCTCTCGGTTTGCGTCTTATATTCCTGAGTACAAAATGGGTATCTGATATTTGTCCCCACATTTCAAGTCGATCTTGCCATGATCTTCAACCTGTCGAACTTATGTCCCCAGCGCTTACTCCAGTTATGTTAAAGCTGTCATATTTATTCTGTACATAGAAAAATATATCGTCCATTTTGTCCAATTAAAAACTTAGTTGAAAATAAAATTGTTTTTATTTAAAAACTTAATTGAATCAATCATCTTTGTAATTTTTTTTCAATAACAACAGTTAACGGATTTTTATCCAATTTTCCATAAAAAAATTAATTGATTCAATATTTTTTTTAATTGAATCTGAAATTGGTTTCAATTACCGTCGCTATTGAAATATTTATTTTCAATTAAAAATTTAATTGTTTCAATCATTTTTTAATTGAATCTAAAGGTTTTTAAACCCCCCACCATAGGATGGGGGTGTACTAATTTCGTCATTCTGTTTGTAACACCTCGAAATATGCATATAAGATCGTTATAACATTCTAAGTCGATCTGGCCATGTCCGTCCGTCTGTCTGTTGAAAGCACGCTAGCTTTCGAAGGAGTAGCGCTAGCCGCGTGAAATTTTGCACAAATACTTTTTATTAGTGTAGCTCGGTTGGGATTATAAATGGGCCAAATCGGCCCATGTTTTGATATAGCTGCCATATAAACCGATCTTGGCTCTTGACTTCTTGAGACTCTAGAGGGCGCAATGCTCGTCCGATTTGATTGAAATTTTGCACGTAGTGTTTTGGTATCACTTTCAACAACTGTGTTAAGTATGATCAAAATCGTTTCATAATCTGGTATAGCTGTTGTAGCCTGAGCCAATAGAGCGCGCAATCCTCATCCGATTTAGCTGAAATTTTGCATGAGGTGTTTTGTTTAAATTCCAATAACTGTGCTAAGTATGTCGCAAATCGGTACATAACCTGATAGCTGCCATATAAACCGACCGATAAACCGATACAAGGCGCAATTATTATTCGAATGACCTTACACAATGGCTTCTACAATGTTCAGCTTTTATTTATGGTCCCAATCGGCCTACAACTTGATATAGCTCCAATAGCATATCGGTTCTTATTTAATATTCTTTGTTTGCCTAAAAAGAGATACTGCGCATAGAACTCGATAAATGCGATCCATTTTGAAGGGTATATAAGGTTCGGCACTGCCGAACTTAGCACGCTCTTACTTGCTTCAACTACTATCGTCATTGACATTTTTATCATTTTAAATTTAAAAAAATGAATTGATTGAATAATTTTTTTAATTGAATCTGAAAGAATTTTAAATGTAAAATATTATTGACCATTTTATCCTTTTGCATTTGAACAATGACAATGGGTCAAATATCACTGGACAACCTTAGTAATGGATCCATCCATAAACCTCAAATTTGTGTTCTAGAAGCTTAACATATGTGAACCGTAGACCACATTGAAGCGGCCTAAATAGAGCGCTTCTCGCAAACATTTAAATTTAACTTTTGCATGTTTTCAATGTTTTTTTTTAATTGATCCAATTAAAAATTAATTGGAAATAATAAAAATAATATTTTAATCGAAAAAATTTTTAACCACCTTATTCAAAAACTGATTCATATTATCATTTGAAGAAGTTTCAATTAAAAAATTAATTGGTTCAATTAATTTCTTAATTGAACCCGATTTTTTCTGTGAGGGGGTCGTCGATGTTGGTGTCTAATGAGCGATACGAGTTCAGTTTGCTACATGGACTTTCAGCACGAATGTGTTACAACATCCTGCTCCGTGACCCAGTCTAATAACGTAATTGTAAGCAGGGTGCGAACGCGTGATATTAACCCACCACGCACGAAAAAACTTACGAAAGAATCACAACTCCAATTTGTATGTCCCCGATAGCCTCACGAATTCTATTGTATCTTTGAGGTCCTGGATCGACGTTGGGCCGTTGGGGTATATCTTATCCTCCACGTGGCCCAGGGTGTTAAATCCCAAGATCTTGGTGGGGAATTGTGATCACCTCTTCCACGGCCGGGAAACTTTTTGTTTTTGTAACCTTGAAACTTCTCAACTGTCGAAATATTAAAACTATGCTCGATATTTTTATACCGGAACGGAAAGTGGAATTCTCCATACGGAGTAGCTGCAATTGCAATTATTGGCGCCTTTAAATAACCAATGACCATCATGTTCCCCCGGAGATTGGTCGTATAGACCGGAACGAGCTTGCTCGCGTATAAGAGCATGATGACAAGTTCATTTTCCCCGAGACCCAGATGTGACAAATTTGCTTGTTGACGTAGCCACCTCATCTGAAGTTAGGATTGCCAGATGTTCGGGATTATCCCGATATTTTGTGGCTATCCTGACTCCCGACTGTTCAAAAAATAATATGAGAAATTCCCGACTTTAGGAGACAAAACAAATATTGAACGAATCAGAAGTTTAAATGCGGATACTTTGTTTCGTGCAATCTGTCGGTCTGTTTGCTATAAAGACGCTACTGCTTTTACAATTTTTGCTATTGGACTGAAACTTGGTACAGTTTTATTTTTTGGTCCCGTTTTATTGTATTTAGGGCAGTCGTAGATTTATAGACAAAATTCAGATTCTAGCTACGCCAATACTTATTTTTATAGACAAAATTCAGATTCTAGCTACGCCAATACTTATTACTGATGTGGGACAATCCCATGGCAGCCGGTTGTACGTACCGGATTGACCCGATGGAATCTTCATCGGCAAGGGCTGCCGCCTCAGTGTACGTGTTCGTCTTTTTTCGTCATGGGAGAGGCACATCCCGGAGTGCCTTCTCCGTATGCTTTTGGTCCGTGCCGGGATTGAAAAGAACCCCGGACCCTGGTTCTGTTCCGTTTGCCAGAACCGCCTTCATCATCGGTCAGTGTCGGTGAGGTGTAACAGGTGCTTGGAGTGGGTACATTTCCGTTCTTGCTCTGGCCTAACTTCGCTACGGGAGTATAGTCATACTGGCTATGTCGCTAGGTGCTGTGCGAACACAGCCAGCAGTGGGTCACAAGCGTCGCCGTCGTCGCCTTCGGCGTCCTCGTCGTCGGACTATGTGACCCCCCCGACCTCTCCCGTACGGCAATTTATGCAAAGACAGCACCCTAGCCCTACTATTGCCAGGCCAGTGTCGGGAAATGTATCGTTCCTGCAGTTAAACTGCAATGGACTGCGAGGCAAGATTGATGAGATTGTGGATTTTATGAGTCGGAAGAGCATATCGGTCGCAGCGATCCAGGAGACAAAGCTGACTAACACCTGCAGCTTGCACAGTTGTCACGGCTACAATGTGCTACGTAAGGATCGCTCAAGGAATGGAGGTGGGGGATTGGCCTTCGTTATACACCATTCCGTGCAGTATAGACCTATCTCGCCTGCGCTTGACGCTAGTGACCCATACATGGAATGTATGGGGGTAGCAGTCAAGTCTGGTACTGCCGAGATAGAGATATACAACGTGTATATACCGCCGGTTGGCAGCTGTGTCCCGATTAATGGCCAGGCCTACAGCCCCGACATAAGTGGGTTGCTATCTGGCCATAGTCGTCTGGTTCTGGGGGATTTCAATGCACATCACTCGTCATGGCATTCTCCCCTAGGCAACGACCAGCGTGGCATAGCTTTGGCAGAGCAGATAGATAGCTCCACGTTTTGCACGGTGAATGAGGATGCCCCCACTAGGATTACGAGGAGGTGCAGCAGCTCGCCAGACATCTCAATCGCATCCCCTGATCTCCTGAGTGACGTATCCTGGCAAGCCGTCATCTCTTTGGGGTCTACCGTGGGCGAAGTTACGAATGTCATCCGTGGCGCCAAATCTTCCAAGGCGTTGGGCCCCGACGGAATCTCTACATTGATGCTGAAGAATCTGGATTTACCTGGAGTTGAGTACCTTACCACTGTCCTTAACCTGTCATTGAACACTCTTCCCGATGTCTGGAAAATGGGCAGAGTGATCCCGCTACTGAAGCCTGGTAAAGACTCGAGTTTGGGGGAGTCGTACAGACCGATCTCCCTTCTCTCACCAGTGGCTAAGACGCTTGAGGCATTACTCCTCCCGAGCCTCGTAGGAGAATTTCCATTCGCCGAGCATCAACACGGATTTCGGAGACTGCACAGCACAACAACAGCTTTGCATGCCATCACCACACACATTTGCCGTGGCTTCAATCAACCCAGGCCATGTGATAGGACGGTCCTCGTGGCATTGGACCTATCGAAGGCATTCGACACGGTCAGCCATGCCAAATTATTTGAGGACATCGCCAACACGTCCCTCCAGCCAGGCCTTAAACGTTGGGTCGCGAATTATCTGTGTGGCCGCCAGTCATTTGTGGAATTTGGGATAAGAAGTCAAAACACCGTAGAGTGAAACAGGGAGTTCCCCAAGGCGGGGTGATATCTCCGGCTCTGTTTAACCTCTACCTTTCCTCCATCCCACCTCCTCCAGACGGCATAGAGATCGTATCATATGCGGACGACTGTACGATCTTGGCATCAGGCCCCCCACCCATTGATGACATCTGCGATAGGTTGAACGTCTACCTCAACGAGCTTGCCTCATATTTCGCTGCAAGAAATCTGAAGATATCCGCCACCAAATCTTCAGCCACACTGTTCACTACAAATACGCGTGAGGTGAATTCTGAGCTGACTGTGATGGTCGATGGAGAATTGATTCCGACCATCAAGTGTCCCAAAATACTTGGCGTCACATTTGACAGCTCCTACACTTTCTCCCCACATGCCACAGCAATCTGCAATAAAGTCAAAAGTAGAAACAAGGTCCTCAAGTCACTCGCTGGCAGCACTTGGGGTGCAGACAAAGAAACCTTGTTGACCACGTACAAAGCAATTGGCCGGTCTGTGGTAAGTTATGCAGCGCCAGTGTGGTCACGTCAGCTTTGTGACACGCAGTGGAATAATATTCAGATCTGTCAGAATGCCGCCCTCCGAACTGCGACGGGCTGCCTCCTTAGTTCTCATGTGGACCACCTCCACCAGGAGACAAAGATCCTACCAGTGCGAAGACATAACTACATGCTGTCTAAGCAATACCTTTTGGGCTGTTATCGCAGAAATCATCCAAATCATCATCTTGTGGATAGATACCCACCGCCCAGAAGCCTTAAGGTAGATCTACATGATCTAGAGCGTGAGGTCCAGCGCTACAAGAGAGAACCTCTAGATCAAGCGGCATATCAAGCGGGTCTGAACAACATTCATGCAGACACGGTAGCAGACGCGTTAAATGGCTACCGGGTGAATGTAGTCCTTGGAGTACGACCGCCACCCATTGCACCCGAAGAAATCGACCTCCCCCGGCAAACCAGAGTGATTCTGGCTCAATTACGTTCCGGCAGATGCAGCCGCCTCAATTCCCACAGAGCTAGGATTGATGCCGACGTGCAAGATGTATGTCCCGACTGTAACCAGGGACCGCACGATACACGTCACCTGTTTAACTGCCCGGCCAGACCCACTCGACTCAGACCCAGATCCCTGTGGACGCACCCCATCTTAGTCGCGGAGTTCCTGGGTCTTGACACTCAACAGAATCAAGCAGACGAAAGATAGTACACAATAAACTGCTACAACAACAACAACTGATGTGGGACCCCGGCACGGTATAACTGTGAGCACCACACAGTCTGTAACATTGAGGTCCGATCTGTGTGGTGTTTAATGCTTTCACAGGACGCCTAGCTGCGAGTTATTGGGCGCGTCCACAGTTTGTGGATGATGAATTTCTCCATACGGAGTAGCTGCAACGGCAGTCACGGACAATCAGCGGTTTCGAGCGGAGAGTCTCAATGAGAGGCCGGACGGCGCCGGCTCTTCCACAAGTACTGAGTGCCTATGATGCTCGACATGACAAGGCGAGGTATTGGCGTCTTTAAATAACCAATGGCCACCGTGTTACCACGGTGATCGGTGTTTTGGACCGGAACAAGCTTGCTCATACTCAACTGGACTCCTTAAAAACACTACATTTGGATGCCGTGGTGGCACTGGTTATTCTTCACCGATCACCATAATATTTCGCTTATAGGGATAAAAAAAGGTAATGGGGGGCATGCGCTTCAAAAAAATACTTTTTATACCTACCACCAAAGGATGGGGTATACTAACCTTTGTAACGCCTTGAAATATTGATATACGATCGTCACGGCATTTTGAGTCCTTCCGTCCGTCTGTCGAAATCACGATAGCGGTTGAATGCGTAGAGCTAGCCGCTTGAAATTTTACACAGATACTTCTTATTGATATAGGTCGTTGGAGGAAATGGCCCATATCGGTACAGATTTGGATGTAGGCCGCATGTAAAGCTATCTCCAAATTTCCATGGATTCAAGATTCGTCTCTGCCGATTTAGCACATTTTTTACTTGTTTTTTTTTTGGGATACTCTAATGTACTCTTACGAAGAAGTTGATTTTTTTTTGAAATGTGATTCATCAATTGCCTGAAAATGGAATGTAGAGCCTGATGGCAAATAGTAAATTTACTGAATGTTAAAAATTAAAAAAAAATATATATATATTATTAAAAATCATGCGAAAGTGTAAAATTTCGTATAAATGTTTATTTAAGTTTCGGCTAGCACTTTTCCCACATAACTGGGTTCCAGAAACTTGGTTTGATCATTGATAGAAGAGGTCTTTTAGAAAAAAAATTTCTTATAAAAAGATATATGCTTATTTAAATCTTTGGGAGTACCCTTCACTTTTCGCGTAGTCTAAAAACTATATACCCATAGGCATACCTACATAACACAATAGAGAACACTTACATAAAAAAGCTGCCTGTTCAAGCTGTTTTGCATGACAATAATGTTTAATAAAATTTGGATTATACACAAATAAAATGCAGAAAAACCAAATTGATGCATAATTACATTTTGAGAAACCCGTTTTGTACAAAGCTCAACAGCCAGTTACATACTGTGAGCATCAAAAGTGTGTCAACACCCATTGCAATTTAGTTTATTGTAAGAAAGCGGTAAGAATGTTGAAGATACATATATATATATATATATATATATATATATATATATATATATATATATATATATATATATATATATATATATATATATACATTTAAGGTTTTTACTTATGAAAATCTGTGTTTTTAATATTCATGCAATCCCAAAATATTTTAAAAATTGCTATGTAGTACATTCTTAAAATAATTTTAAAAAGAGAAAAAAATTCACGGTAGTTGGCCACTTTTGACGCTCATTGTACATACATGTAGGCTCAATAAAAAAAATATTTATAAAAGCAACTCTACCGTAGAGGTCTGTACGGCCATGGATGAGATAGGAATAATACATATAAATACATATCAATGTCTTAACATAAAAATGCCCTAACTCTTTTTTTTTTTCAAAATGGCATTTTTTGTTCATTTTGGAAGACAATTATCAGATGTACTTTGCCTCCAAATTTCAGGTGAATACAATTGAAAATAACAGAAAATAACGATTAAAAAAAACAATTTTTTTCTTTTCCTGTTAAGTTACAAAAAATATGTAGGTGTCTTTAACGTTTTTTGGGAAGACTATGTCAGGTGCAGTTTGCCTCAAAATTTTAGGTGGATATACATAATGGCAATTAACAGATTTAGGCATATCGATTTGAAAAACAAGTGTTATAGAGTTCTTTCCTTCTCCCGAAAGTAACAAAAAATCGAGTTAGGCCTTTTTATATTAAGCCATCGATATGTACAATGTACTTTGTACATACACTGTCGGACAAAATAAAGTGCGGTTGTGTACCTTTCTTCATTAATCCTCAATATTTTTATACCCACCATCGAAGGATGTGGGTATATTCATTTTGTCATTCCGTTCGCTACACATCGAAATATCCATTTCTGACCCTAAAGGGATATATATTCTTGATCAGCATAAAAATCTAAGACGATCTAGCCATGCCCGTCCGTCTCTCTGTTGAAATCACACTACAGTCTTTAAAAATAGAGATATTGAGCTGAAGCAGGTTAAGTTAAGAAGATGGGCTATATTGGACTATATCTTCATATAGCCCCCATATAGAACGATCCGACGATTTAGGATTTTAGGCCCATAAAAGCCACATTTATTATCCGATTTTGCTGAAATTTGGGACAGTGAGTTGTGATCCTTCCTCAATTTGGCCCAGATCTGCATATAGCTGCCATATAGACCGATCCGCCGATTTACGGTCTTTGGCCCATAAAAACCACACTTATTTTCCGATTTTGCTGAAATTTGGGACAGTGTGTTGTGTTATGCCACTCGACATCCTTCTTTAATTTGGCTCAGATGAGTCCAGATTTATGGTCTTGGGCCCATAAAAGCCACATTTATTATCCGATTTTGCTGAAATTTGGGACAGTGAGTTGTGTTAGGCCACTCGACATCCTTCTTCAATATGGCTCAGATCGGTCCAGATTTTAATATAGCTGTCATATAGACCGATCCCTATATTTAAGGTTTTGGGCCAATAAAAAGCGTATTTATTGTTCGATGTCTTCGAAATTTGGGACAGTGAGTTAAGTTAAGCCCCTCGACATCCTTCTTCAATATGGCTCAGAACGGTCCAAATTTGAATATAGCTCCCATATAGACCGATCTCTAGATTTAAGGTTTTGGGCCAATAAAAGGCGCATCCATTGTCCGAGTCGCCAACATTCGGGACAGTGAGTTGTGTAAGGCTCTTCGACATTTTTCTGCAACTTGGACCAAAACGGTCCAGATTTGTATATATTGGGTTGCCCAAAAAGCAATTGCTGATTTTTCATATAGTCGGCGTTGACAAATTTTTTTACAGCTTATGACTCTGTAATTGCATTCTTTCTTCTGTCAGTTATCAGCTGTTACTTTTAGCTTGCTTTAGAAAAAAGGTGTAAAAAAAGTATATTTGATTAAAGTTCATTCTAAGTTTTATTAAAAATGCATTTATTTTCTTTTAAAAAATCCGCAATTACGTTTTGGGCAACCCAATAGCTTGAGCTCCTTTTTATAGCCGAGTCCGAACGGCGTGCCGCAGTGCGATACCTTTTTGGGTAGAAGTTTTTACATGGCATTGTACCTCATAAATGTTGCCAGCATTAGGAGGGGAAAACCAACGTTGAAAATTTTTCTTATGGTCTCGCCAGGATTCGAACGCAGGCGTTCAGCGTCATAGGCGCACATGCTAACCTCTGCCCGCTGCGCTACGGTGGCCTCCACACGACTAAGGTCGCTAAACAATATTTTAATGAAAATAACGTCGAAAAATCAGAATGGCCTGCACAAACCTTGATCCAAACCCCATAGAGCATCTTTGGGCTATCCTAGATCAAATCTTCAAACATTTTGGGAATAAATGTGAATGGAGGGCAATTCCAACAAATACTTTCAAGAACCTTGCTTTTAGTATGCCGAAAAGATTGAGAGAAGTCATAATTAACAAAGGAGGCGCAACTTCGTACTAAATTTTAAAGTTATTTAATTTTTTTTATAATATTTACTAGCTGGACAGGGCCCTCTCCGCTGCGCCTTCTTTTACTTTTTTATAAAATAAAATTATCCTTTGAATATTTATTTTCGACAATCAAAGAACTTATAGTGATATACCATTCTGCGAAATTGTTATATGTATGCCGCTTTACTAACACTATAACAATATATATGCCTCTATCTGAATCCCATATGATCTTTATTGGTCTATGAATTCACTCGGCGATTTTAGGGTCATCTAAGTTTGGACGTTAGATGTACTCCATTCGTAAAAGACTTTATGGGAACCTGATATTCTCATGGGGATTTTGGGAGTGGGAAGGCCCCCAAGCTGGTGGTTGTATGGTTTAGGGGGTGGTGTGGACACCCAGAAACTTGGTCCTGAATGTAGGTATGAATTTCGTGCTCTACTCCCAAATACATTTCATTTGAACCCCATATTGCTATGATTGTATACGTATGTCCGATTTAGCGGTTTTTTTGGGAGTTGAGGTTGTCCCCCAGACACTTAGCCTGAAAAAATATCAGTATCGTGCTCTACTCTAATATACCATTTATTTAAACCCCATATTGTCATTAGTTTAAGGGGAGTTTATGGTATGAGAAGTCACCCCAACACGTGGCCACAAAACTAATTATCAAATTCATTTTATAATCCCTAATACCTTTTATTTGAGCCACATATTGCCATGGTTGGTAAATTTGTACTCTTTGTGGGGTGTTTAGGGGAAGAGGCGGTGCCCCAAATACATGGCCCGATATTAGGATATCAGATTCGTCTTCTACTCCTAAATACCTTTATTTAAGCCCCATATTGTGATGGTCGGTAAATAATTGATGTTTTTTTGGGGAAGTGATAGACCCCAAGAAAACTGGTCGTGGAAGAGCTCCATACTGACCTGGTCGGTAAATATGCCCGATTTAGGTGTGTTTTGGGGAGTGGGGTTGTCCCTCAAACACTTAGCCCTGAAAATATATCAGCATCGTGCTCTACTCTCAAATATCATTTTTTATTTCATCCCCATATTGCCAATGGCCCCAAAATGGGACATCAAATTCGTTCTCTAATCTAAAACACATTTTATTTGAACTTCTTATTGCAAAAGTCATCGCATAATGACCGGTTTGGGGTATGGGTCCTAAAAACTATCAATATCGAGCTCTACTCTCTTTAAGATCCAAAATGACGTGGCGAGCAAATACGTCCTATTTGGGGGTTGCTATGGGGGTGAGTCCCCTAGACAGTTGGTGCCGAATTTGAGCGCCATATTTCCATAGACGGCAAACATGTTCGGTTTGGGGGGTGTTTTGGGGGATGTTCTACTCTAAAATACCTCTTAATTGAGCCCCATATTGCAATTGTCAGCAAATACGTCCTATATACGTGTTATGGGGGTGAGGTGGCCCCATGGACTCCTTTTCCCGATCATTGATATCAGATTCGTGTTTATTCCCAAAGACCTTCTATATTGCTATGGTCGTAAATTTGACCTGTTTATTGGGGGTGATTTTGGGGTGTGGCGGCTCCCAAAGACTTGGTAGCACATTTGGATATCATATTCGTATTCTTCACTCAAATATCTTTATTTGAGACCCATATTGCCATGGTCAGTAAATTAGTCCTATTTGGGGGTGTTTTGGGGAAGAGATGGACCCCCAGAAACTTTGTCCCACATTTTGATATCATATTCGTATTATACTCGCAAATACTTTTCATTTGAGTCCCATATTTCCATGGTCGGTAAATACGTCTGATTTAGGGGTGTATTGGAGGTTGTGGGGTGGTCCCCCAAACACTTGATCCGAGAATTGGATATCATATAAGTTTTCTAATCTTAAATACCTTTCATTTGAATCTCATATTATCGTGATTGGTTTTTATGTATATTTGGTAGGTTTTGGGGGTGAGGCGGCCCCCCTAGGTACCCCATCCGAAATTTAGATGGCAAATATTTGTTTTTAGGTTACTATAAGAGGGCACACAAAAGTTCGCTTAAATCGCACCACTCATCTCCGATATCTGGCGTTTTTGAAAATTAGAGTAAGGGGGAGGGTCCGCCCCACCCCCAAAACCTACCAAATATATATATATATATATATATATAGACCAATCACGACAATATGGGACTCAAATGAAAACAACAAATATGTGTTTTAATCAAAAAATGAAAAATATTTAAAACCGCACTTTATTTCGTCCGACAGTGTACATATATATCAGCTCTCTTTTTGAACAAATGTGCCCATGTATGTATGTACGTATATACATACATACTTAGGCAATGTGAAATCTCTCCTCAATCCATACCACAAAACAACACCAAATTCAGCTGTGTTGAAAAACCTAATAATAACTTTTTTTTCTGTTAAGTTTCACTTTCAAACTTTAAGCAAAATGAAGAGAATGAGACACGTCATTACTATTGACCACGTTGTCTTTATTTATCAATTAAGACGAGAGTAGAACAGCAAAGTAAACAATCTTGTTATGGTGGGATTTGGCTTAAAACCGGCATTTTTATATTACGCTGTTAATTATGGAGGGAAAATATACTCGATGGTTAAACATCCAATGGGTGTTGTTTTCCGCAAATTGGATTTAAAACGTTTAAATTTTACAATTTTTGAGCCTCGCTCAAGCCTTTTAGGTAGCTCTTGTCGTTTCTCTTAATTCCTGAATTGAAATTTCGTGCCATTGGTATACTCTTTTGGTTTTTTTTCCTTATCAGCTTTAGATGATGAATTTTATTAGCAGAATATTGAAAACGTGCTATTCAGTAAAATGAAATTGTAATAGACGTTCACATTATCAATATAAATAAGTGCTATTTTCAAAATGATAAGATTTCAATACGTGAAGAAAGCTTTTTTGGTTTTGTTAGTTTTATTTCCATAACAAAAACCAAGTGAATATATTAATGCATGAATTGCATAAAATTTATAGGTGGAGGCCACCGTAGCGCAGAGGTTAATATGTAAGCATGTCTATGACGCTATACGCCTGGGTTCGAATCCTGGCGAAGCATCATACAAATTTAACACCGGTGGTTATCCCGGCCTAATGCTGGTGACATTTGTGATGTACTATGCCATTTGAAAAAATGGTATGACAGCCGTGTAGAAACTTCTCGCCAAAAGAAATGTCGCACTGCGGCACGCCGTTCGGACTCGGCTATAATTTAGCCATTAATCGACTTACAATCGAACAACGCTTGCAAATTATTGAATTTTATTATCAAAATGCGTGCTCTGTAAAGAAAGTTCAACGCGCGCTTCTTCCATTTTATGGACAAAGCTCATTTGTGGCTCATTGGGTAATTAAATAAGCAGAATTGTCGATTTTGGAGTAAAGACCAGCCAGAAGCTTTGCAAGAGGAGCTACCAATGCATCCAGAAAAAGTCACAGTCACATCATTGGACCGTACTTCTTCAAAGACGATGCGAATCGTAACTGAGCGAATAGTGAGCGCTAGCGATGATATCCAACTTTTTTTTGCCTAAAATGCAAGAGCTTCTCTTGCATGACATGTGGTTTCAACAAGACGGTGCGCCACATACCACACAACACGCGTAACAATGGACTTATTGAGAGGCGAGTTCGGTGAACATTTTGTTTCATGTTCGGGACCGGTCAATTGGCCGCCTAGATCGTGAGATTTAACGCCTTTAGACTATTTTTTGTGTGGCTATGTTAAAGCTCATGTCATGTATAGAGACAAGCCAGCTTTAAATGACGCATCGGAAGACATCATTGAAACATTTATTCGTGACATACCGACCGAAATGTGGGAATGAGTATGCCAAAATTGGATTAAGCGGTTGGACCATTTGAGGCGCAGTCACGGTCAACATTTGCATGAAATAATCTTCAAACATTACATTTTATGGACGTACTATAGATCAGTGCTGCCGTTTCTGGTAGGTTCCTACCAAAATTGGTAGGTTTTTTTCCCTTGGTAGGTTGGCATGCTGAGGTTTTTGGTAGGTTTTTCCAACATATAAATACTCAGTTACGGAAAAAATTGCAGGGGATAACTCAATTCACGTCTTGTCGTTTCTGCGTATTCGTTAAGAGTGCAGAACAAAACCATAATAAGAGAGACCAAATACTAAGTTGAGGGACTAAATACGAGTGTTGAGGGATCTCTTTCAAATTTGGTAAATTCTGGATAGGAAATGCGTTCTTGAACGTTCAATCTGAAAATAGGACTATGTGGCAGCCTCATACAAAGATGTTGAGGGGTTAACTGTAACGACGCAAATTGGTAGTAAAAGCACATTTCTGGGCACAAACATTTAAGTCATGAGATTTAGCTTCATCCAAACCCGGCAAGGTTTTGCAATTGGGGCAAAAATATGGGTATAAAGGGTGCGATATCAACATAGAGCTATATTGTGATTCCAACAAACAGACGGACGGACATGGCTAGATCCTTTATGAATAACGACGGTACAAGATCGTTTGTAGAAGCAAAGTGGCCTAGAGGAGTGACAAAATGGCAAATCCCCTAGCGGGTATAAACCACATTTTTGGCTTGCAGTACATTTGGTAGGTATTGGACGAGTTTGGTAGGATTTTGATAGAAAAAAATTTTCTTGAGTGGCAACACTACTATCGATTCAAAGAAATATTTCATGAATTTTTCTGAATTTTATGTGCTTTTTTTGGAAAAACTTTCCTATAGCTCTTAAAAAATTGCCCTTTATTATTTACAAATGCGTTTGTATATTGGATATTTGCTAGCGGTCAAGCCAATATAAGTTTAAAAAAAAATGGAAAATACCACCGTATTTGATATGAAAATTTCGAATTTGCATAAAAAGCCGGACTCTACTTTCAGTGGGCAACAAAGCCTAAATAGTTATAAATATCAAGCGCCCCGATGTCTGAGCTGTTAGCAAGCTCAGTTTAACAGTTCGGGGTGCGTGAATTAGTCCATAAGCTACGATCTGTCGCTACTATGCCACCATTATTTACTACAGTTAGCAATACGACGAAAAAAGACGAACACGTACACTGATATATATTGGTCGCAGCAATCCAGGAGACAAAGCTGACCAACACCTGCAGCTTGCACAGTTGTCACGGATACAATGTGCTACGTAAGGATTGCTCAAGGAATGGAGGTGGGGGATTGGCCTTTGTGATACATCAATCCGTGCAATATAGACCCATCTCGCGTACGCCTGTCGCTAGTGATCCCTACATGGAGTGCATGGGGATAGCAGCCAGGTCCGGTACTGTCGAGATAGAGCTATACAAAGTGTAAATACCGCCGGTTAGTGGCTGTGTCCCGATTAATGACCAAGCTTACAACCCCGATTAATGACCAAGCGTTACTATCTGGCCATAATCGTCTGGTTCTAGGAGATTTAATGCGCATCACACTTCATGGCATTCTCCCCTAGGTAACGACCAGCGTGGCATAGATTGAAAGCTCCACGTTTTGCACGGTAAATGAGGAAGCCCCCACTAGGATTACGAGGAGGTGCAGCAGCTCGCCAGACATTTCCATTGCATACCCTGATCTCCTGAGTGACGTATCCTGGCAAGCCATCATCTCTTTGGGGTCAGACCACCTCCTCATAATTTTCACCATCGACCGACCACCCGATTTCACAACCGGACGTTTACCAATCAGAAGAAGGCCGATTGGGCTGGCTTCAGAGAGTATACCAATCGCCGCTTCAGTGAACTGCCACCCCCCTCGGATGTGCTAGTGGCCGAGAGGAAATTCCGAGACATCATAAATGCAGCAGCCGCTCGCTTTATACCAGCCGGTCGAATACCCCAAGTGCGGCCCAACTTCTCGGCGCAGGCAGTGGTACTCGCAGACGAGCGTGATGGGATTCGTGGTATGGACCCCATTAACCACAGAATCAGCGAGCTGAATCTGAAAATAAACAGGGTTGTCAATGAACATAAGCGGAACTTGTGGCTGGAACACTTGGAGCAATGTAACTTAGGCACCGGAGTAGGCAAGCTGTGGTCTACTGTTAAGTCACTCTCGAACCCCGGTAGACGGGATGACAGGACCTCTGTCACTTTTGGCCAAATAACCGTGACTGATCCGAAGAGATACGCCACGTTGTTCAACCGTCAATTTATTGTCCATCCTGAGAGTGACAGGGCAAAGAGGAGTGCCATTCGCCGTATTCGTGGTCTCCGAGCCGATGAACAGCCAACACAATTTACCGCGGGCGAAGTTAGGTATGTCATCCGTGGTCGGTGTCCATCTAAAGCGTTGGACACCGACGGAATTTCTACATTGATATTGAAGAATCTGGATTCACCTGGAGTTGAGTACCTTACTACTGTCCTCAACCTGTCTTTGAACACTTGTATAGTTCCCGAGGTCTGGAAAATGGGCAGAGTGATCCCGCTACTGAAGCCTGTAAAGGACCCGAGTTGGGGGGTGTCGTACAGACCGTTCTCCCTTCTCTCACCAGTAGCAAAGACGCTTGAGGCATTACTTCTCTCGAGTCTCGTAGGAGAATTTCCGTTCTCCGAGCATCAACATGGATTTCGAAGACTGCATAGCACAACAACAGCTTTGCATGCCATCACCGCACACATTTGCCGTGGCTTCAATCAGCCCAGGCCATGTGATAGGACGGTCCTCGTGGCACTGGACCTATCGAAGGCATTCGACACGGTCAGCCATGTGGAATTATTTGAGGACATCGCCAACATGTCCCTCCAGCCAGGCCTGAAACGTTGGGTCGCGAATTATCTGTGTGGTCGCCAGTCATTTGTGGAATTAAGGGATAAAAAGTCGAATCTACCGAGTAGAGTGAAACAGGAAGTTCCCCAAGGTGGGGTGATTATCCGGCACTGTTTAACCAATACCTATCCTTCATTCCACTCCCTCCAGACGGCATAGAGATCGTATCATATGCGGACGATTGTACGATTATGGCATCAGGCCCCCCACTCATTGTTGACATCTGCGATAGGTTGAACGTCTACCTCAACGAACTTGCCTCATATTTCGCTGCAAGAAATCTGAAGATATCCGCCACCAAATCTTCAGCCACACTGTTCACTACAAATACGCGTGAGGTGAATTCTGAGCTGACTGTGATGGTCGATGGAGAATTGATTCCGACCATCAAGTGTCCCAAAATACTTGGCGTCACATTTGACAGCTCCTACACCTTCTCCCCACATGCCACAGCAATCTGCAATAAAGTCAAAAGTAGAAACAAGGTCCTCAAGTCACTCGCCGGCAGCACTTGGGGTGCAGACAAAGAAACCTTGTTGACCACGTACAAAGCAATTGGCCGGTCTGTGGTAAGTTATGCAGCGCCAGTGTGGTCACGTCAGCTTTGTGACACGCAGTGGAATAATATTCAGATCTGTCAGAATGCCGCCCTCCGAACTGCGACGGGCTGCCTCCTTAGTTCTCATGTGGACCACCTCCACCAGGAGACAAAGATCCTACCAGTGCGAAGACATAACTACATGCTGTCTAAGCAATACCTTTTGGGCTGTTATCGCAGAAATCATCCAAATCATCATCTTGTGGATAGATACCCACCGCCCAGAAGCCTTAAGGTAGATCTACATGATCTAGAGCGTGAGGTCCAGCGCTACAAGAGAGAACCTCTAGATCAAGCGGCATATCAAGCGGGTCTGAACAACATTCATGCAGACACGGTAGCAGACGCGTTAACTGGCTACCGGGTGAATGTAGTCCTTGGAGTACGACCGCCACCCATTGCACCCGAAGAAATCGACCTCCCCCGGCAAACCAGAGTGATTCTGGCTCAATTACGTTCCGGCAGATGCAGCCGCCTCAATTCCCACAGAGCTAGGATTGATGCCGACGTGCAAGATGTATGTCCCGACTGTAACCAGGGACCGCACGATACACGTCACCTGTTTAACTGCCCGGCCAGACCCACTCGACTCAGACCCAGATCCCTGTGGACGCACCCCATCTTAGTCGCGGAGTTCCTGGGTCTTGACACTCAACAGAATCAAGCAGACGAAAGATAGTACACAATAAACTGCTACAACAACAACAACAACAAAAACAATCAGCGGTATCAGTGAGAGGCTGGGCGGCACCGACTCTTGCACAAATACGGAATGCCTGATGCTTGATATGCCAAGGCGGGTTATTGGGGCCTTTAAATAACCAGTGGCCACTATGTTTCCGCGGCGATCGGTGCTTTGGACCGGAACAAGCTCGATCACCTACGGGACCTTGACGAGGATCGCCACCTCCACATGAAAATGTGGCTACGACAAACAACAACAATTGGCAATCAACTGAATGTTACCATACTTTTCATACCGTTTTTATAATAGTCTATTTATTTTGCAATTGAATGGATAATTCGCAATAACAATAAGCGAATTCGCTAGCTACCTAAATAAAAAACGTATTTTATTCCATAGCAAAGTTGTTGGCATTTACCCAAGTCTTAGAAAATTGTCCAATAAATACCGTTATTATTTGTCTTCAAAAACAATAAAAAATATTCCAACATATCGATCACATTCAATGAGGTAAATCCTTTCTCATACTCACCTTAAATTTTTATTGATATGACCGATTTCCAACGCCCCCTCAAAGTTATCTTATCATGAGTAGCCACAATATAGACAAGCCATAACATGCTAACATTTCTTGTAGTGCTTACATACATACATATCTTACATACATTGGTGATAATTGACCTTGAACATTATTTGACTTATTTTACAGACATTGTGTTCCAAAGTTACCATGTAACTCAATTTAAAGGTCAAATACCAGATATTGTCTCTTTCTTGTTCAAACTCAACAGATTTCGTTGAAACGAAATGTTATTGACCCTTTCTAGACGCGCACCAGGTACACCAACCAATATCATCAGTTTTCAACTCCATTCAATTGTTAACAAAAAAAACCCGAACATTTTTGCTTCGCTCTTAGATAACTCCAATGTTAGTTAATATCACTTTTATATTGATGATGATGTGTGTGTTTGTGTATGTGTGTGTGTCTGAATATAATTTGGCTATCATTCATTATTGAAACAGTTGTCTGTTTTTAGTTTTCAGTGTTCAGTTTCCCTTGTTGCTGGTTGAGCGTGTTTTGGTTTTGAGAAATGGATTCGGTATTTTTTGGCTATAATTTTAAGCGCGTTTTATTTAGAGTATTTATTAAAATATACAAAACGTTGAACGTTTATGAGCTACGTAACACGTGTATACTTTTGTTCACATCATTTTAATATTTGATGATTTATTTGTGAAAAGTAGTCAATTTCATGTTGGCTTATTATTTCGTTTACGTGGCAGCTTTTTCTGCAAGGTAGAGACATTTGATTAAGGAACAAATTTGAGTTAACCCGTGAGCCTTATTTCATTGAGTCCTACGAAGTGGATTCTTAAAGAAATTTTTGATTGGATTGTTCCCCTTAAATCGAGGGTAATTTAAGTGTTAAAGTGCAATTTAAATACAACATTTGTAAGGAGGCTACCCTTTGGCAGAGGTTAACATGCTTAGAGTTTGGGCTCGAATCCTGGCGTGTATATAAAAAGAAGAAATGCGTTGATTGGTTGCATTTTATATGCCCACCACCATTGGTCGCATCCAGCAAGTTCATCGCAGAATCACATTCTATAAAGAGGCGTCAAATGTGTAATAAAGGCTTAGTTTACATGATTTTCCAATTGACTGCTTACGAAGTCAAAGCAAAACTAACATACATATGTAGCAGACAAACATGTAATGGATAAAGAATTAAATGTCCAAATATGCACAAATTGTTACTGGAAGGGCTCAACTGTATTTAACTAACGGGGTAGTTCGCAAAAAAATCTAATTTTTGGCATACCGCCTAATTTTGACCCCAGGAACCTGAATATGAAGTCCGTTTTTGGGGGCTGGGGCCCGTGGACCCCCCTAGCGGCCAAAAACCGCCCTTAGGGGGAAGGAGTCCAACCTAGGCAATATGGGTATCATCGGAGGGCACCGACTCTTGTACAAATACTGAGTGCCTATGATGCTCGATGTGATAAGGCGAGGGGCAATTTGCCCCATGCCACTATAGACATACACCTAAGCCAGTAATCGGCTAGTTGTGCGCTCTAAAAACTAAAAAGTAAAGTCAAAAAAGAAATTCTAAGTTAGAAATTTCGTGCTACTTAAAAAATCCTTAATTGTTTTGGCGTGTAGAGAAAGAAACCTTGTTGACCATGTACAAAACAATTGGCCGGTCTGTGGTAAGTTATGCAGCGCCAGTGTGGTCTCGTCAAATTTGTGACACGCAGTGGAACAATATTCAGATCTTATGTCGGAGACAAAGATCCTACCAGTGTGAAGACATAACTACATGCTGTCTAAACAATACCTTTTGCACTGTTATCGCAGAGACCATCCAAAACATCATCTTGTGGATAGATATCCACCGCCCAGAAGCCGTAAGGCAGATCTACATGATCTAGAGCGTGAGGTTCAGCGCTACAAGAGAGAACCTCTAAATCAAGCGGCATATCAAGCAGGTCTAGACAACATTCGTGCAGACACGGTAGCAGATGCGGTAAATGGCTACCGAGTTAATGTAGTCCTTGGAAAACGACCGCCTCCCATTGCACCTGAAGAAATCGACCTCCCCCTGCTATGGGTATCGTCGGGGGGCACCGACTCTTGCACAAATACTGAGTGCCTATGATGCTCCATATGACAAGGCGAGGGGCAATCTGCCCCATGCCACTAAAGACATACACCTAAGCCAGTAATCGGCTTGTTGTGCGCTCTAAAAACTAAAAAGAAAAAAAGAAAAAAAAACTAAAAAGCAAAGTCAAAAAAGAAATTCTAAGTTAGAAATTCCGTGCTACTTACAAAATCCTTAATTGTTTTCCATGCCACGGTCCTAAGATGGTTCTTGTCTGGTATTGTGTCCCCACCTAAGTGCTGGTATCTGTTATACGCGTCGCCCTAAACATGCTATCACTAGCCGCACCGATTTTACATAAGTGAGCTCGTAGTCCTATGTGTTGCGTTATGGTACTTTCAGTAAAAGCCTCATCTTCCCTCGATCAGGATTTTCGCCCTCCTACCTAACGTTTCGCTGTTCCACAGGGTTGCATGCGCATTCATCGTCCACGACCTTAACACTGACTGCGTCGACCCAAAAGGCTTCGGGTTAACAAAGTTTATTGACGGCAGTCCTCTGGCCTTCACCGCCAAATCGTCTGCCCTTTCATTCCCCCTTACTCCATTATGACCCAGCACTTGATTCTGTTGAGTGTCCAGATCCAGGAACTCTGCGACTAAGATGGGGTGTGTCCAGAGGGATTTGGGTCTGAGTTGATTGAGTCTGGCTGGGCAGTTAAACAGGTGACGTGTTTCGTGTGGTTTTGAAACTTCTGTAGCAGCCATCGTATGTAAACGCTCAGATAATAGTGTTTGAATTTCTGTCTAAAAACAATATAAGCAAGATATAGCTTTACTCAACTGCTATTGGAATAAAAGATGCTTTTCATTTCCCGAATTGGTTATATATTTACTCAGCAAACAGCACATAGAGGCAATATTTTGTGTTTTCGTTGTCCGTGATTCGAACCAATAAATTTACGAATTCAAACAAAATAGCAACAACAAGGGGAACGTGGCGCATAGTTTTTCGCCTAGAGGAAAACTTTCAGGATTCGAAACCCAGCAAGAACATCAGAATACAATTTTAGGGCTATTCTCTCACTAACATTGGCAACATTTTGTCAATCCGACAAAACGCTAAATTGAGAAAGGTGCAGCTGTCATAAACTACGATATGTGTCCAAAGTACACTGGTTTTTTCGTGGAAAATTTTCTTCGTATGAAATGGAAGAATGATTGGCTAGCTTCTTTGTGTGAGCTGCGTCTTTATGATGCATAGTAATGATTGTTGGGGTAAAGTCAAGATTGTATTTAAGATGGGCTCAGTTGTTGTTGTTGTAGCCATATTTTCATGTGGAGGTTGCGATCCTCGTCAAGCTCTTAGAGGTGAGCAAACTTGTCCCGGTCTAAAGGACCAATGACTTTGTTGTAGCCACATTTTCATGTGGAGGTGGCGATCCTCGTCAAGCTCCTGTAGATGAGCAATAGCGGGAACAGCGTGGTCATTGGTTTTTTAAAGACACGCCTTGCGCTATCGAGCATTATAGGCACTCAGTATTTGTGCAAGAGCCGGTGCCACCCGGCCTCTCACTGAGACTCCGCTCGACACCGTTGATGTTGTTGTAGCCACATTTTCATGTGGAGATGGGGATCCTCTTCAAGCTCCTGTATGTGACCAAGCTTATTCCGGTCCAAAGGACCGATCGCCGCGGGAACTAGGTGGCCATTGGTTATTTTAAGGCACCAAGAACACGCCTTGCCATATCGATCATCATAGACACTCAGTATTTGTGCAAGAGCCGGTGCCGCCAGGCCTCTCACTGTGACTCTCCGCTCGATACCGGTGATTGCCCGCGACTGTCACTGTAGCTACTCCGTATGGAGCATTCCACTATCCGCATCCTAAGCTTCTCGTGACAGCAATGAACCCCACACGATCAGACCTCAATGTTCCAGCCTGTGTGATGCTCACGTCTAAGCCGTGCCGGGCCGCGGGAACATTCTGGTCATTGGTTATTTAAAGGCGCAAATAACTCGCCTTGTCGTATCAAGTATCATAGGCACTGCGTATTTAAGCAAGAGCCGGTGCCGACATCTCACTTTTAATGTTCGCTCTTTATTTCTGTTTCTTACTTAACTCAAATAGTGAACAGTGTAGCTGGGTATTTGATGACAGATGACATTAGATTCCTGAAATCATCTTACTGTATATATCCCATTTCCAACCAGGAACCAACCCCAGCTGCAGATTCCCTAGATCTAGACATTTAACATGGAGGCCAACGTGGCGCAGAGATTAGTATGTCCGCCTGGGTTACAAACTCGGCGTGAACATCCGAAAAATTGTCAGCGGTGGTTATCTCCTTACTAAAGCTGGCTATATTTGCGAGATATCCTGCCATGTTAAAACTCCTCTACCAACTCCGCATAAAACAGGAGGCCCCTTATCATTGAACTTAAACTTTAATCGGACTCTCATTGATTTGAGAGAAGTATCCCTTGTTCCTTAATGCCATAGATTGGGAAACATTGTCATTCAAAACAGAAATGGGAATTTCTATATAAAATTTGCCTGATGGCATCTCAACTGAAGTTAGTTGCAATCCATAAATCTAAAAAACTTTACCGAATTGTTACAAATGCATTATTGATATGAAATGAATCGGGGGCTTTTTTTACGAAATTCATGAGCGGCAGTTATTTTTTTTTTCTTGGCTTGTGGAGAAGGAAAATCGGTCCGCACGAATCTCCTTTATTTGAATTCTTGCTTGCCAGAATTACTCTACCAAATTGGATACATTAAGAAAATGCATTTTGACTGGAACCAGCTGGAATGCTTGGAGCTATGGTAACATTAGTAAGTTTATCAACGAAAAATGTTGCTCCGATTAGATTGCCTCTATGATAATAAATAGTCCTTTAGATTCCTAACACATGTGTTCGGGTGGGTCACTATTACGTCGACCAAAGTTCTTTTTAAAGGCGTTCGAGAGTGACCCAACATTGGACCGTAACTATGCCTTATACCTTGATTTATATATATTCCCAAATCATATGGATTAGCATACGCCTCCGGTCTTTTATACATAGTTTAGATGGGAACCATTTTGCTAGGGCGGTATACATTCAATACTGTCATCCGACAATCCCATGGCAGCCGGTTGCACGTACTAGATTGGCCCGATGGAGTCTTCCATCGACAAGGGCTGCCGTCTCAGTGTATTACACACTGCTACAACAACAACAACTTCCAAACGCCTTTTATTTTGCGTCCCGAAAGACCAATATGTGTTTATTGGTGAACATTGTACTTGTCGATAGAGAAATCCATCGGGTCAATCCGGTACGTACAATCGGCTGGTTTGGAAGTAAAGTACGATGGTTATATTCAAATTTAGGGACACCCAACCCCAACTCCACAATACGGAATTATGGGTCGATTGGAAAATATAGGATTTAAATAAAACGACTTTGGGAGAATATTACGGATTTTATATATTTGGGACGAAGGGAGCAGAACGGCCCATCGATAAAAGAAAGCCATATTTATAACGCATATTTATTTTGTTCGAGATATCTTTATACATTTATACATCATTATCATATTACGTTCCGATCTAGACTATATCAGGCAAGGATTTTGAGGTGTCAAAAACAACTCATAGTTTTAAATTTCGGGTATTAAGTACAATTTGGGTCCATTCTTTCTACTTTTAATCGCAGAATATGGCAGCTGTATAAAAAAAATCCAATTTGGACCGTATTAAGAAAGTGTGTTGAGGATCCTTACACAAATCTCTGTTCTAAATTTCAGCGAAATCGGATAACAAATGCGCCCATTATGGACCCAAGACTATATGTTGGGAGATCAATATATATGACAGCTATATCCAAATAAAGTCTGATGTGGCCCATATTCGGTCCGAAAGTCATGAGGCTTTATACAATTCACAGTTCTAAAAGTCAGAGGAATCGGTTAATAAATGCGGCTTTTATGAGCTTCAGATCCTAAGTCTGGATATAGGGGTATACGACAGCTAAATCCAAACATTGTCGGATATGGACGAAAGTTGGTGTAAATGTGTAGGTCTGCAATTTGACTCTCTGTTCCAAATCGCATTAAAATCAGATTAAAATTGAGACCTCCAGTTCACTTTCAAACAATGGTATTACAATGGCTCTTACCTCAAAATTACTTAAAACGAGGTCATTTATGTGACAGCGAAAAAGATCCATCAGCCAAAAAGTGATCATATTTCAATCTAAGATATGCTACGATGTATTGTATATAATAAAAACCTTCTGTAAAATGTTGATAACAATTTTCTGATGTTTTGGTCTTACCACGCATATTTTTTTAGTATTATTTCCCCATATTATAAACATACACCATTATAAAATGTATTTTTTTGTTTGTCCCTTTTATTCGTACCTTCAGGTGATACGACGCGGTAAGAACATCCTGCCAACAGTAGCTCGCCTCTGCCTGATAGCCACATTTTTCGAAGATGGCCTTCGGATGTACTTCCAATGGAACGAGCAACGCGAATATATGGACATGAGCTGGGGTTGTGGTAAATTTTTGGCAACTGTATTTGTGTTAGTAAATTTAATTGGACAATTGGGAGGATGTGGAATGGTTATTGCTAGGTTCAAAGTTGACATTGCTGTTTGCATTCTATTTTTCATTGTTGTACTACAGGTAAGGCATGTCTATAATTTATATACAATAATTAAATAAAAAAAAATATGCATATATTTTCTTACAGACCATTGCTTACTCGATATTGTGGGATATTCAATTCTTATTGCGTAATTTAGCATTAATTGGTGCACTGCTGTTAGTTCTGGCAGAGTCGAGAGTTGAAGGGCGCAGCCTTTTTGCCGGTGTTCCCACCATGGGCGATAACAAACCCAAAAATTTCATGCAACTCGCTGGACGTATTTTGCTTGCATTTATGTTTATCACATTAATTCGTTTCGAATTAAGTTTCTTGCAAGTAAGTATTTAATATTTAAATATAGATTTAAATTGCCAAACATGTATAAATACGCAATACTGATAATTACATACAAATGTACATTAGGGTGGGTCGATTATATTCTTTTTAAATCGTATAGCAAAAACGTAAACTACCTACAATTCTAAGAAGTTTTTCCTAAGAAACGTGGATTTTAATGCGAAGATAAGAAATATGACCATAGACAATGACGAATTTTTAGTATATTTTGACGTGGTGTCCTTGTTCCCAAGTATTCCAATCAATTTATCACTTTGGACAATTGAGAATAAATGGGAAGAGATTGAGAAATATACCAATATACCACGGGGAATTTTCAAATAATTAGTAACATTCTACATTAAGGACAGCAGATATTTTAAAAAACGATGACGAGCTGTATGAACAGCTTAAAGGAATGCCAATGGGATCCCCCGCTTCTCCCATTATTGCTGACATTGTATTGGAGGAACTTCTGAATGACACATTTGACAAAATGGTAAAACCTAGGATATTGACAAAATATGTAGACGACATTTTCGCAATTGTGAAAAAATCAGACGTGGCAAATACACTCTAGACTCTGAACTCCTTCAACAAATTCATCCAATTTACGAAGGAAGAGGAATATGATGGCAAACTACCTTTTTTGGACTCGGTAGTTTATAGACATGGCAACCAGCTGAACGGAGATTGGTATCAAAAATCGACTGCAAACAGCACAAAAGAGTAATAACGAACACGGCCACGAATTTTATTAGAAGAGTATTTAGTATAAGTGATCCAGACTTTTATCTAGAGAACGAGAGGAAAATAAAAGAAATTCTTAGAGCTAACGACTTACCCATTTGGACAGTTCACTGAAGCCGCTATTAGTGTAATTTCTGAAGCCGACCCAATCGGCCTTCTTTTGATTCATAAATGTCCAGGGCTCAGAGGTTATGAAGTCGGGTGGTCGGTCGATGGTGAAATTATGGGGAGGTGGTCTGAGCCCAAAGAAATGACGGCTTGCCAATTTACGTCACTCGGAAGATCAGGGGATGCAATGGAAATGCCTGGCGAGCTGCCCCACCTCCTCGTAATCCTGATGGGGGCATCCTCATTCACCGTGCGAAACGTGGAGCTTTCAATCTGCTCTGCCAAAGCTATGCCACGCTGGTCGTTACCTAGGGGAGAATGTCATAATCCGACGACGACGACGCTTGTGACCCACTGCTGGCTATTTTCGCACAGCACCTTGCGACATATAATGGAGGCGGTTCTGGCAAACCGAACAGAACCAGGGTCTGGGATTCTTTTCAATCCCGCCACGGACCAGAAGCGTGCGGAGAAGGCACTCCGGGATGTGCCTCTCCCATGACGAAAAAAGACGAACACGTACACTGAGGCGACAGCCCTTGCCGATGAGGGTTCCATCGGGTCAATCCGGTGCGTACAACCGGCTGCCATGAGCCAGACAGTAACCCACTTATGTCGGGCTTGTAAGCTTGACCATTAACTGGGTCACAACTACCAACCAACGAAATGTATACAATGTTGCCAAGACAAGAAAATTATTACTTACCAAAATTGAAGAAAAATTCTACCAAACCAGACCAAAACCTACCAAAAATGTGGTATAGCGTGTATTTTTAGCCACTGCCGAACTATTGGCCATTTTGACAATCCATTTTGAACACATCAAATTACATTATATACATTTTTAACTCTACAAAGTACTAGATGATCGTTATTCATAGAGGAACTAGACAAACACTTCCGTCTATTTGTTGAAATCACCCTACTGCCTTAAGTTAAACAAGTAAAAGCTTGCTAAGTTCGGCCGGGCCGAATCTTGGGTACCCACTACCATGGATTCTGCTAAAATATGGGAGCTATATCTGGTTATAAACCGATTTGGATCGTAATTACAACTGAACACTATATGCAAAATTTCAGCCAAATCGGATAAAAAAACGGTTTATATGGGTGCTATATCAGGTTAATAGACCAATTTGGACCGTACTTAAAACAGTTGTTGAAAGACATAACAGAACACTACATGCTAAACTTCAGCCAAGTCGGACAAAAATTACGGCTTCCAGGGGCTCAAGAAGACAAATCGGGAGATCGGTTTATATGAAAGCTATATCTAAATCTAAACCAATATAACCCATTTGAAATCCCCAAAGAACTTGATCAATATTAAGTATCTGTGTATAATTTCACGCGGCTAGCTTTACGCGATAGACCACTATCTTGATTTCGAGAGACGGACGGACATGGCTAGATCGTCTCAGAACATCGAGACGAGGTGTTACAAACGGAATGACTTGATGAGCATACCCTTCTCCTATGGTGGTGGATATAAAAATTACCTATATCTTGATATAAACCCCTTTATATTGATCTCCCGATGAAAAATCTGCAGTTTATAAAGTCGTATTTCTGTTCCAATTACAATACCGTGCCGAGTTTGGATAAAGCGATCTCCCAATTTAAGTGTTTGAGCCCAGAAAGACCCTTTTACAACACATGTTCGTCGTTCCACTGGGTTGAATGGACCATGAGTATGGGCCAGATTTGTCCATATTTGTATACAGCACTAAATATGTCTGTTTTCCGACTGGGCATTGGCATTGAACGCACAAAACCCGCATTTTCTACCAAGATATACGAAATTTGGAAGAGGTCCCTTAACACTTATACCGATTGTATTTAGTCAAAATCAAAACTTATACCCTTTTTCTGAAATTTGAAGCAGTGAGACCCCTTGTAACAGTAACATCCATGGTTTTACTATGCACTCCTAGCGCATACACAGAAATGGCATGAAGTGAATTAGTTTTGAGTTATTCCCGGCGATTTTTTCTGTAATTAACTTGGTATTTACGTATTGGTGGTATGATATTTATGTTGAGAAAAACTACCAAAAATTGAGGTCCGCCTAACAACCTACCAAGAGGATAAAAACCTATCAATTTTGGTAGGAACCTAACAAAAACTGCAACACTGGTTGTATAGCTCTTTTTCGGCAGTATCAAACCTGACTGCTTCTCCATGCACTCCATGTTGGGGTCGTAAACGCCAGGCAGAGGCGAGATGGATCGGAATGGTGTATCACGAAGGCCAATCCCCCACATCTATTTCTTAGGCGATCCTTAGGTAGCACTTTGTATCCGTGCAAGCTGTAGGTATTGGTCAGCTGCGACTTGCACAGTTGTCAGTTGCTGATTGACCTTTGCAACGTTAGATTGCAATGGACATTGTTTGTGAGGACAAGGTGGACACCGAATCAACCTTTAGCAGAAAAGATTGAATTCGATTTAATCACCAAGTCCTCTTGTTGTTGTGGCAGTGAGTTGCACACTGAGGCGGCAGCCCTTGCCGATGAAGGACTTCATGGGGTCAATCCGGAACGTACCACCGACTGTCATCGCATATGCATAGGTATCAAATATATATTTCATATTTTAATATTCTTTGACCTTTATATATAAAGAGATGTTGCTAAGTGATACTAAAAAGAGGTCCCTTATAATTGAGCTTAAAGTAGAATCGGGCAGCACTCATTGATATGCAATAATTGTTTTGCCTTTTTATTACATTACACTTCACTTCAGGTTTATAAGGGCACCAAAACGCCCTGTTCCAAATTTCATAAAAATCGGATGAAAATGCTTCTTTTATAAGCTCAATACTCCATATCGGGAGATCAGTCTAAATGGTAGCTATATGGAAATATGATCTGATCTGGACGATATTCACCAAAAAAGGTTGAGAGGTCTATCAAATCGCACTGTTTCAAATTTCATCCAAATCAGATGAAAAATGCTCGTTTTATTAGCTCAATACTCTATAGCGGGAGATCGGTCTATATGACAGCAATATCCAAATATGGTCTGAACTTGAAGATATTCAACAAAAAGGTTGAGAGGGGTACCAGAACGCGCTGAGCCAATTTTCATTGAAATCGGATGAAAAATGCTCCTTTTATAAGCTCATTACACTATATCGGTCTGTTATATGGCAGCTATATCCAAATATGGTCCGATCTGGACCACATTTGACAGCAATGGGTAGGGTTCTACAACAAAGCCACTGAGCCAAATTTCATCGAATTCGGGTTATAGATGGATCTTTTATGGCTCAATGCCATATATCGGGCGGTTGGTCTAAGGGCAGCTATATCCAAATATAGTCCGATTTGAACCACACTCCACAAAAATGGGTGGGGGTCTACCAGAACTCACTGTGCCAAATTTTATCGAAATCGGATGAAAAATGACAAATTTATTGCCTCAAGACTTTAAGTATGGAGATCGGTCTATATAGCGGCTATATATAACTATTGGGTTGCCCAAATTGCGGATTTTTCATATAGTCGGCCTTGACAAATTTTTTAGCTTGCTTTAGAAAAAAAGTATATTTGATTAAAGTTCATTGTAAGTTTTATTAAAAATGCATTTACTTTCTTTTAAAAAATCCGCAATTACTTTTTGGGCAACCCAATATATCGGGAGATCGGTCTCTATATGGCAGCTATATCCAAATATGGTCCGATTTGAACCACACTCCACAAAAATGGGCAAGGGTCTACCGGAACTCACTGTGCCAAATTTTATCGAAATCGGATGAAAAATTACAAATTTATTGCCTCAAGACATTAAGTATGGAGATTGGTCTATATAGCGGCTATATACAATATAATTAAAATCCGATTTTATGAGATCAGAAGATCGGGTTTATATACAAAGAATACAAAATCATCACAAATTTGTGGAAATATTTTTATGTCGAAGATATCGGCAAAATTATAAATAACCAAAAAAGGTATTTATTGGGTATTTATCCAATAAATACAGAAGCGTTGGGTATTTACCGGGTAGAAACCCATCTCTAACCATTTTAAACAATTTAATCATTTAAAACAACTATAATCCTTTTATTTTTATACTCTTTACAGATCCTTCAAGATATTGTGGGCTCCATTCTGATGGTTTTAGTAACAATCGGTTACAAAACGAAATTGTCGGCTTTAATTTTAGTTGCCCTTTTGACTGTTTTGAATCTATATCATAACGCGTGGTGGACCATTCCCTCATATAAACCTCTCAGAGATTTTCTTAAATATGACTTCTTCCAGGTGAGTAACAACGAAATTTCCATATTTTTCGCTAGTAAAAATGCTAATTCTTTTACAGACTCTTTCTGTTATTGGTGGCCTCCTCATGATTGTCTCATTGGGTCCCGGTGGTGTGTCCATGGACGAGCATAAAAAGAAATGGTAGATAATAGAACGATGACGACGGACATTAACCCCTCCTCAACACTGTCTACATCATTGAGTGATTCTTTTTATTATAAACCTTTTGAGTTTTCTTCATTATCATCCTTCGAGCTTATTTCATTAAGCAAAGAAGAAAGACGTATACATACATACAACAAGAAATTCAAACTTCTGATATTTTTAATTTATTCTGTTGTGTTTGTATTAGTTTTGTAATATGGAATTTTGTCCCCAAAAAAAAAAGTAAGAGAACTGTAAGAGAAAAACCAGCAACAATTTTTTTTACAAAACAAACAAAAAATCAACCATAAAATGGAAAAATATATAAAATAAAATACAAAATAGTAAATTTACAAAATCAATGCGACACAAAAAACATTTTTGAAGAAAAACAGGAATCACATGAAAAAAAAACGGAAAAAATATGCAATTGTAAATTGCTTTTATAATTAATCTGAACCAACGACTATTTTTTATTTTTTTTTTTTTTTTGTTACTGAACATTTTAGATGTCCAAACCCCTCATTAGCTTGATGCGATACGACTATTTCGTCAAAAGTCATTCTAGGTCTTTTATTTTCATTCAAAAATGTTTCTAATGTTTTTTAGTTTTTTTTTGTCTGTGTATGTGTTATATTTTGTTCCATAGTATGTATATTCCTATTAGTAATTTTAAGAGAAAACATTAAACCCCATTTTTATAATGCCAACAGGACTTGAGAATGAATTAAGTAAACGTTTTTAATATACGGCTAAAATGACGATAGACTGTAAATGGTCTGTGTTTTATTAACAATGCAAAAGTTTGAATAGTTTGGGGAACTATTGGGTTGCCCAAAAAGTAATTGCGGATTTTTTAAAAGAAAGTTAATGCATTTTTAATAAAACTAAGAATGAACTTTAATCAAATATACTTTTTTTACACTTTTTTTCTAAAGCAAGCTAAAAGTAACAGCTGATAACTGACAGAAGAAAGAATGCAATTACAGAGTCACAAGCTGTGAAAAAATTTGTCAACGCCGACTATATGAAAAATCCGCAATTACTTTTTGGGCAACCCAATACTTTGTTGTTTTTATACCCTACACCCCCACTGTGGTACAGGTTATTATAGATTTGTGCATTTACTTGCAACGCCAAGAAGAGGAAGAGCTAGACCCATCGATAAGTATACGGATCGGCTTAGAATCACTTCCTGATTCGATTTAGCTGTGTCCATCTGTCTGTCTGTCCATGCATTCTTGTAATCAAGATACAGGTCGCATTTGTTGTCCGATTTTTACAAAATTTTGCACAAATCTTGTTTTTGATTCAAGGACGAAATCGGTCCCGATTTAGATATAGCTCCCATATATATCTTTCATCCGTGTGCCCTTTTTAAAGCTGTAGAAGCCACAATTTTTGTCCAATCCTTACAATATTTGGCACACAGTGCCCAATATGTGTTCAAAATTTCATTGAAATCGTTCCAGATTTAGATATAGCTCCCATATATATATTTCATCCGATATGCCCTTTTAAAGCTATAGTAGCTACAATTTTGGTCCGATCTTTACCAAATTTAGCACGAAATGTTTCGTGTGACGTCTTAATACGTGTGCAAAATTTCATTTAAATCGATTTAGATTTAGATATAGCTCCCATATATAACTTTCATCCGATTTGACAAATATAGGCTGTGGAAGCCACAATTTTGGTCCGATCTTTACCAAATTTGGCGCGAAGTGCTTTTTGTGACGTCCCAATATGTGTGCAAATTTCATCAGAATCGGATCAGATTTATATATAAATAGCTCCCATGTATATGTTTCATCCGATATGCCCTCTTAAAAGTGTAGTAGCTACAATTTTGGTCCGATTTCTACAAAATTTTTCATGAGATGTTTTAATTGACATCCATCCCTATACGTGTGCAAAATTTCATCAAAATCGAATCAGATTTAGATAAAACTCCCATAAACATCTTTTATGCGTTTCGATTTTTAAGGCTGTAGAAGCCACAATTTTCGTACCATCGTAAGAAAATCGTACAAGGTTCTATTCTATACATTCTGACTAGATTTGGATATATGTGCTATATATTAAAAGTATTACGAAGACTCGTTTCAATATGAAAAAGAGCAAAAGAACGTCGCAGTCAAATACTCAAATACTCATTTTCTCAAGAATTTAATTATAAAAGTACCAAAACAAAAAATGTAAAACCTGTAGTGAAATTCAGTTAAGTGTTTTAAAGAATAATGAAGACATTTGAATTTTGTCGGCAGATAAAGAAGGCAAAACCGTAGCATTGCAAAAAAATGACAACGATACAAAAATGCGAAGCATACTAGAGGACATGTGTAAATATAAACGTCTAAAAAGGGATCCCACTTCCGGACTACAAACCAAAAACAACAAATTAGTAGACAAATTATTCAATATGAATATAATAAGCATAACCAACAAGAACCTGCTGACGAATTATACCGCGATTGCCCCAAGAATTTATGGCTTACCCAAAATCCATAAGGAGGGAAAACCACTCAGGAAAATATCTAACAGACGTTTTAAATAACTTGACTAGAGGTTCACAAAACAACATAAAAGACGGGATTGAATTCAAATCAAAAATCAATGACAAGGAAGTCAGAGACAATGAGATATTAATATCTTTCGACGTGGTGTCTTTATTTCCAAGCATACCGGTTAATTTAGCCATAAACACTATAACCGAAAAATGGAATGACATCCAGGAGCACAAAAAGATACCAAAAGATTTATTTATAGAATTGTTAACATATGAATGAATAAAGGATTCTAGATATTTAACATACGATGAAAAATTGTATGAGCATAAGTAGGCATGCCAATGGTTTCGCCCATCTCTCCGATAATCACCGATATTGTAATGGAAACCTTACTAGACGCTTCAATTGAGAAAATGACAAAACCAAGATTACTGACCAAATATGTGGACGATATATTTTGTGTATTGAAAAGAACGGAAGTGGAAAATACTCTACAAGTTCTTAATTCCTTCCACCCACAAGTCCAGTTCAGAATGGATTGTGAATCAAACAATAAATGGTCATATCTTGAAACCGTTGTCCACCGGCATCAAAATAAGTTAAAATTAAATTGGTATCAAAAAGATACAACGTCTGGGAGACTTATAAATATTGTAATTATTCAAATCAACCGAGAAGAATAAAAATAAATACTGCTACTAGTTTCATCGACAGAGTACTAAAAATCAGTTACAACATATATCATCCAGAAAACCGAAAGGAAAATTCAACAAATACTTCGATCAAATGACTTCCCAAGCAAAGCTATTAAGGACCCTATAAAATTCGTCAAGAATAGAACAGCGAACAACGAAATTGAAATAACACCAAAAATCTTCAAGAAAACGACGTATATTCCAGGGTTTTCGAAGAGGCTTACCAATTCCAAAATACCAGCTTGCTTTAAAAAGCCACAACACACTAAATAGTATATTCAGCAGGACTAAATCAAGGATGAAAAAGGAGGACAAATTAAATGTAGTTTATAAGATTAAATATAACGAGGAAGGATTTGAACCCTTCTGCTACGCAGACGATGTTATAATATTTCTAAGGGGTAAGGATCCGAACGAGCTATGCAGAAGGGAGGACAGGGTCTTGCATATGGCATATGACTGGGCTAGACCCAGAGGTCTCAATGTCACATTCAGAAGCGTACTGAGAAGGCTCACAGATGTTGGGCGCTATGTAGACGGGCCGTAGGCTCGAAATGGGGCCTGAATCCGAGGATAGTCCAATGGCTCTACAAGAGCGTGATTAGACCAATACTTACTTACGCCTCAGTAGTTTGGTGGACTTCTATGGAGAAAAGTGCAACATAAGGACCATACAACAGGTTCAGAGAACATGTTGTCTTGGCATAGGCGGAGCGATGAGGACCACGCCCAATAGAGCACTGTGGACTATTCTAGATATCCGACCCATTGACATACAGATTAAGTGTGAGGCCACCACAGCGGCTATGAGACTTAAGGCGATGAGAAAATGGATGGAGGATGGGAGAAGCTTTCAGGCAAATTGAGTAAAAATTGCACCCTCCAGTGGCTAAGAGTTTTAAATTGGGAGATCGATTTTAATGGCAAGCTGATTGATTTTAGTTTTTTGCCACTCCAGAGAAAAGGTGGAGCGACCTCCTATGGGGGTACGTGACACTGCATCAGGTTATCAATCGATATAGGCCATACTTGACACACCTGTGAAGCCATACCAAAACGACATGTGTAAAATTTCATGTAAATTGGATAACAATTGCGCCCTCTAGAAATCTAATCGGGAGATCGGTTTATATGGAGGCTATATCAGGTTATGGACTGATTTAGACCATACTTGGCACAATTGTTGGAAGTCATTCTACAACGATATGTGCAAAATTTTAGCCAAATCGGATAAGAATTGCTCCGTCTCAAGAAGCCTAATCGAGAGATCGGTTAATATGGCTGCTATACAGGGTTATGAACAGAATTGAACCATACCACGCGCAAAATTTCAGCCAAATCGGTTAAGAACTGCGCCCTCCAGAGACTCAAGAAGTCAAGATCCAAGATCGGTTCATGGCCCATTTGCAATCCCAATCCCGACCTACACAAATAAGAAGTATTTGGGTAAAATTTCAAGTGCCCTGCTTTACTCCTTCGATAGTTAGCGCGCTTTCGACAGACAGACGGACGGACATGGCTAGATCGACTACAAATGATATGGCGATCAAGAATATATACTTTATGGGTCTAATACGTATGTTTCAAGGGGTTACAGAATGACGAAATATCCCCATTCTATGATAGAGGGCATAAAAATAACTTTTTATTAAAAAAAAAAATAAATAGGTACCATTTAAACATTTCAGTCTGGTATTTACTCATCCTGAGGGACTTTGGCAGGTTAGGTTAGGTTTAAGTGGCAGTCTGCCATCAGACTCATTTAGACGTTTTCGTCTAAGTGAGTCTGATTGTGATACCACAGGAACAGAAGAAGGAAGATACCTTATACTTCCTACCGTTGAACCATCCAGATCGCTTTAAAAACCCCATTAACTTGCGAATGTTGACATCCGCTAAATCAGAAAGGTTCTCAAAGAAATGAGGCCACATAGTTTTGGAATGCTCACAGCCCCCTCTTTGTGACCATCT
Organism: Stomoxys calcitrans; assembly: GCF_963082655.1. Classification (NCBI taxonomy): domain Eukaryota; kingdom Metazoa; phylum Arthropoda; class Insecta; order Diptera; family Muscidae; genus Stomoxys; species Stomoxys calcitrans. Next base: position 116,167,679 of record NC_081555.1, read on the forward strand.
ATCATTCGTTGCCCTTCGGGCCTGGTCCTAAAAACTTAGCTTACATGTCGCTAGAGGCATACCCACAGATTCCAGTATCCCTGGAGTGTGTAAGGTAGTTCCTAGTCTCGCAAGCTCAATCGCTTTACAATTCCCTGGGATATCTCCTTGGCCCGGCACCCAGAACAGGTGAATTTTGAACTGTTCACCCATCTCGTTGAGAGATCTGCGACAGTCGAGGGCGGTTTTTGTGTTCAGAAATACGTTCTCCAGGGATATAATGGCTGCCTGGCTGTCTGAAAAGATATTTATGCCAATCGTCGTAATGACATTATATTTTAGCCATTCCACCACCTGCTTAATTGAAGGATCTCTGCTTGATATACACAGCAGTGGGCGGGTTACCTCTGCGAAATTACAATCGGAAAGTGGCTAAATTGCTCAAGGTTTCAAAAATTCTGATGGAAAATGGTACCCAAACTTAAGTAAAAAATTTGTTCTCTTTAATTTTTCAAAAAAAAAAAATTATTGAAAGTTTTCGAATTAAAAGGATGCATTATTCAACAAAGGTTGATATATTCGACATAGTCAAATGATATTTTCAGCTGGCTACAAGATGAGTGGAGCAATATTTTTTGATCTAATACCTAAAAATTATTTTTAATAGCCCAAATAGGGGATTATACAATCTAATGAGACCGGCTAAAGCCTCAGCAAGGTACACCGTAGGTTAGGTTGAATGGGTCGTCTACCAAAGGTGAGTTCACTCGGAGGCTAGTTTGGCCCATTGTGGTACCCTAGAGAAAGGGAAAAAAAGGAAAATGTGAGACCTCGTACTAGAGGCTATACATGAATAAAAAGACAGGAGTAGTGGAGAAAATCCGAGCGGGAGGTGAAGAACCGCACTTCGCTACGCAAGCACGGACCTACCTACACCAAAGCCTGTGTCACCCCCCCTTCGGAACCATCCTGTTCCCTCAACAAATCTCAGGAGAGATAGCAGAGGTATGTTCGCAAGTTTACCCAGATCACAGAAGGAACGGCTCCCCAGAAAGGAAAGCCTATGTCTCTGCAGACCCGGACAAGAACAAAGCAAGTGCTCAATAGTCTCCCCCTCATCCTCATCGGGCCAACTCCTACTAAAGTCATTGTGCGTTATCCGCATGCGCGCCGCCTTGCGGCCTATGGCACAATATCCGGTTATGACCCCTGTCAAAGTACTCATTGACCTCTTATCGAACGCCAGCAATTCCCTCGTCCTCCTCCGGTCGATGACCGGCCATAGCGCCTTCGCAGTCCGGCAACCATCCACCGTGTCCCACCTCGCCACCGACGCCGCCCTGGCCATCCCCTCTACTTGGTTCAGTAGCTCGACAAATGGCATGTAGGCAAGACCGATGACTGGTTCGCCCGGTGCACACGAACCCTTCCTGGCACACTCGTCCGCCCTCTCTTTCCCTGGAATACCCTCATGCCCAGGAACACATGTCAGCGTCACATCGTGGGCCCGGATCTCAGCGCCCCTGTGATCCCGATGCAGGCCAGTCTCTGGACCTTCTCAAACTCCTTCGCACGCGTCCTCTTCCCTACGGCGTCCCACCATACCAGTGCTTCATAGGGCAGTACTGGTCTCACGATGGCCGTATACATCCAATAAATCATCTTGGGAGTCACCCCCCACTTCCTACCGAACATCCTCCTGCAGGAGTAAAAAGCGCACAGTGCCTTTCGGCTTTATTCCTCGGTGTTCCTCTTCTACGACAGTTTCGAATCGAGGACTATGCCTAGGTACTTCGCCTCCTTCAACAGCCGCAGTGTGATTCCGTCCAAGGACGGAAGTCTGAACTCCAGTATCTTAAATCTACGCGTTAAGAGCACCAGCTCCGTCTTCGCTGGGCTGGTCCTCAACCCATATTTGGTAGCCTATCGCGACAACTTCCTCAGTGACCCTTCCATGATCTCGCTGATCGTTGACAGAAACTTGCCTCGGACCAGCAGCACGACGTCGTCCGCATAAGCAATAATCCTCGTGCCGTCCCCACCGAGATCCATCAGATTTCACTAATCACGAGGTTCCACATCATCGGCGTGAACACCCTCCTTGGGGCGTTCCTCTGGTCACCGTAAAAAACGCCAAACATTTCGAAAGCAATATCACGGTTTTGGGGAATGTTTTTGTACAATAGACTATAGGCAGACAAAGACTATAGGCATGACAGTTAAATTTTCCAGCTGAATAAGAGCTTTAAGCCCACTTCTTAATACAGATAACATTGGTATAGGAGCAATAAAATATCTGTCCGAATCTAAATTCGGTTGAAAATGAATGAAATGTCGCTATAACTCAAATAGGAAGACTACTTCCGTCCAACTGCAATGAATTTTGGTTAATTATTTGAGGTTCGTAGGTACTTATCCCCGTTTCGGGTTGCCAGAACTAAACCGACTCTATGCCTAGGGTGATTCAAGCCATTTTTGAAAAGTAAGTAATGGCAGCCCTTGTCTGTCCATCCGCTGTCCCAAATTTTTTTCCATTGACATTCTTTAAAAAAAATGCTATAAACCATCGATCCAGCCCACATTGTATGAGATGTAGAATCCTTTGTTTGTCTATCCGCTGTCCCAATTTTTTTTTCTAATAACTGTAAATGATAAATTTATGCAAGTATCTTATTTGCTGGGATGCAAACGTTGATCTAAGTAACAATTTTATTACACAGTGGTAGGTAGGGGATATTTTCCTGTTATATACAATATCACGTAAGAGGTAACTTGTTCGGTTAATGTTTCTCATCTTGTTACTTTGAAATCTATTCAACTATAAATGAATTATTGATAGGTATGGCAAGTACTTACATTGCAATTTGTTTTGTGCGAATATTGACTCCAACAAAGGTAATTGTTAGAAATTCCTGTTTCTTCGAATTTTGAGGTTATAGCTGGCTGTTAGTCTCCACATCAGAATACAACTGTTTCTACTAGTTCCTATTGCAGTTTTGCACTAATTAACAAATTCAAAATACACAATTTTCAGTTTTTTTGTTACTTTAGTATTACATTTTATGTTATGTTATTTATTTATTTAACTTTACGCAGTAATAACTCAGTGTTTTGTGTTTCTTTATTGAATTTCTCTTTGCATCGTAAACCAAAACTGGAATGCAACTACAAAATATGCGGTTGCTGTTATAATGTTGTTTTGAATTTTTAATTCGTTTGAATTTCTGTTTTGGGAGTTTCTTTCGAATTGTATTATTATGCCTAAGGCTGGCTAGTAGCAGTATAGAATGCTTAATCCAGAGCAGCAGCACCAGAGATGATTTCAATCAACTCACGAGTAATGACAGCCTGTCTGGTACGGTTGAATGTCAATGTCAACTTCTCAATCATTTCACCGGCGTTCTTGGAAGCATTGTCCATGGCAGTCATGCGAGAAGATTGTTCGGAGCAAGCGCTCTCCTTCATGGTGTAGAAGATGAGGGAGGCCAACGAATATTCCAAGTAGCTCTGAATAACGTCGGCATCCAAAGAGTCGTATACAGCCAACTTGTCGGACTTTTCGACTGTGGGTGAACTAAAGATGGGCAATGTGGAACATTGGTAGGACACAACCGACTTGAAACGGTTGAAGACGATGCTGCCCTCAGTGAAGTCGTAGCCACACTTCATCACTTCATGAGCAATGCGAGAAGCATCAATGAAGGTAGGAGGCAAACGGCCAACCTCATTGGCAACAAACAAAATTTCCTTGCCATACAAACGGGACAAAATGGAACGGGATTTGTCACCCACACAGATGATTTTGGTGTTAGAGCTGTCCTTGCCCATTTCATTACGAATGAAACGAGCAACACCGGTGTGCACAGCGCCGCACAAACCACGATCAGAGGTCATGGCAATGTACAATTTCTTCTGTTCAGCCTTTTCGTCGGGTTGGATTTCGGTCTTCTCAAAGAATTGTTGGGCGCCCAAGCCATAGGGACGGGCAGCCTTCAAATCACGTTCAGCACGCGAATATTTGGCAGCTGACACCATCTTCATGGATTGCGTAATCTTCTGAATATTCTTAACGGACTTCAAGCGGATGGAAATGGCTTTTAAGGTAGCCATACCACGCTGCTGTTGAGCCTGCAAAGTAGCCTCAACGGCCAAGGGGACCAAAAGAGCAGAAGTACGTTGGGCAAACATTTTGTTGATCCGTGTAGTTGGCTAAAATTGCAACAAAACAATCAAATTAGCAAGTAAATCGTTGGAAAAACAAAAAAATTTTATTGATTATGCAAAACACCGATTGGAAAATTTTACCAGAATTTTTCACGACACGACTGACACACTGACAGGGGCTACCTCTTATGTAAGGAGAATGGATAGTATTGCCACAGTTGATTTTTTTGGTCTAATGAGATAGCTGATAATTGCCGTCAAATGTCAAGCCGGTCACAAAAGCACTAAACAATAGATAATGTTATGGAAAATGCAGAAATAAACTACATGAAAATAACTTGGAGAAAATTGAGCACAAAAACATATGGAGAACGCAAAGAAGAATCCTACCTTTAACTAAATTAGAAATTAATTATCAAAATAGATTCACAACTGGCAGCATTGGTTATAAGGTTGCACAAAATAGTACTTTTTCATGCTCAACAAATTTTTGCAACTCTTCTAACTGAGCTGCCAGGCAAAGACTATTTGAAGTTCTTTAATTTTCTTTTTTTATCGTTCATTAAATTTGTACAACAACCACAAATCATATGGTGCAATCCGCCATCTGTTGTTTTGCCATACACGTAAAAACTTGTTTGCGTGTGTGTGTGTATACGTATGCGTGCATGAACGGAGAATATGCGAGAAAGAAGATAACAACAAGGAGAATGCAAACAAAAATCTGTCATCTTAATACAGTCAAGCCTGGCCTGCTGTTCACAGCTGTTCGCGTGAGACCACCTTTTTACATTCGCCTTGGATTAAAGACTGGTACTATATTCGCTTTCCACGATATTTTTCGCCGATTACTTTTTTTAAATAATAGTTTTTAAAGCAAAACAATTACTAAGGTTAAAATTTAAAAAAAAAAAATTGTTATTTTATCATTGTTATTTGCGTAGTGCTTCAAAAAGTAATCGCAAAAAAATGAGTTTTCAACGGTAAAAAACGAACATAGTACCAGCCATAAGGTAGAAGAATATGGTATTGAGAACTATAGAACTGCTGCTTGAACAAGGAATATGCTTCAATAATAAAGTTGACTCATTTGTTTAACACCAAAAAAATTATACGATGAAGCCATCATGCCATTTTTGGCATTTTTCACGGTTACTTTTTTGAAACACTAAAAAATCTGAATGAAATTTTTTTCATAAGTAATGAAAGAATGTCCAACTGAATGAAATCACCCAGTTTTTTTTTCTTGAAATTCTATTACCTATAAAAGTAGTCAAGAAAAAATGTCGCGAGAAACGAACATAGTACTAGCCATAATTTAGAAAAAAATGTGCTTGTACTTGTGTTGGAAATGAGCCTGAAATGTAAACAAAAAAATAGTGTTTTTCTTTCAAAGTAAGCAAAGATCTGTTATCATTCTTTCGTCAAATTTGGCCGTTTGATATCGGATGTTGTATGCACCCTAAAATATTTTTATATCTCTATATGCGGACTTACCAAATCGGCTATTTTTTGTCAAATAAATCTCAAACTGTGAATAGCCCTTTTCTATCCTTTGTTCCATGCATTGGCAGCGAAAATTGAAATATATTTTGTACTTCTGTACTTACTTTAAACACACATAATAAAATACATAGCAATGTTTGTATGTTGTTACAGCCCTTTTTTGAGATTAATCATCATTTTTTAATAATTTTGAAATATGAACAGCCTATTCGCATTAATACATTCTTCAACGCCGTTGCCAACGAAGTGTTGGCTTCGTTTTCTACAGTGGAACACGTGTTTATAAAAACAAATCGCTAGAAATATTCGATATTTCTGCAAGTAGAGAATATAATGGTTGTAATGGCTCCGGTTAAAAAACCTAGACGAGATTTTAAATCGGAAAACTTTGAACAAGAGCAGTCGGACAATGAGGATATTATGGATGAAAACCCAAGTCCCGGAGAGGAAGAAATATCTCAAGAAGTTAAAATTATCGCACAAGAAGTCAGGATTGTAAAGTCGCTGGCCTGTAATGACTTGACCAAGCGAAATAAACAAATGAAAAAGTTAAGAAGATGGCTACAGTTGCGTGCTCAGTCTTCGTTTCCCTTCAAACAAGAAGATTTTGTGAGAATTTGGAAGGGTCTGTATTATAATATGTGGTATTCGGATAAACCTTTGGTGCAAGAAGAACTGGCCGAGCAGCTGGGGAAACTGTTGGAATGCTTCGATGGTAATTTGGAGCAGAGTGTAAATTTCTTTGGTGCATTCCTGGAGACTATGTGTATTCAATGGTTTGGCATAGATCAGTGGCGCATTGACAAATTCCTTATGTTGACAAGGCGCATGTTGCGCTACATGTTCAAGGTGCTAAAGGCAAATAAGTGGGGTCAGCATGCCGTAGAAGTCTTTAACAAGCATGCCACAGAATCTGTTTTGAATGAAAATACCACCGCTAAGGGTTTAACTATGCACTATCTGGATATTTTCTTTGAAGAATTGGCCAAGGTGTCGGAAGGAGATATATCTTCAGAGCAGGTGGCATTGTTCGTTAGACCTTTTGTGGCTTTTACAACAACTCAAAAAGATTTCCAGCTGATTTCGCATTGTCGCAGCAGAGTGTTTTACCATTTGTTATATCAAAGTGACTTGGGCAGAGAATATTCGGAAAAGTATAACGCTTGGAAAGAAATGGGATTTCCTACAAAGCACATTGATGACTTGGAGAGGTGTGAAGAATCAGAAAACGAGGACAATCCCGAACAGCAAGAAGAGGCGGAAGAAGGCGACGCTGCCAATGGTACAAGACATTTAGATCCACGTGCTGGTAATGTGGACGTATTTATGCCGGTTTTGCCGTTAGATGCTCAAACAATTATTAAGGATTTGGAAGATTTCTTATACAAGACGGAATGTGCCACTAAGCGCCGAAAGGTTTTAAGAAAACTATTAGAAGTCTTCAAGACATATCAAAATGGTGTATTTCCTTTGGGCATTAAAACTATGCCACGATTTGAAGAGAAATCTGAAAAGCCATTGATAAAAGATAAAATAAGACAGCTGGAAAATTTGGAAAATGAACTCTATGGTGTTGATAGAAAACTTAAACAATTGACAAAACGTAAGAGGAGGAAACTTTTAAAATCGATTAACTACGACGATATTGATGAGAGTAATTACGAGCAAAAGTTGGAAAAGGCTTTGCCGAAAGACTATTTGGTGGAACGTAGAAAAAAATCTCAAAAGGCTTTCATGGCGGCATGGCTCGAAGAAGAGTTGGATGAAGAAGACCTTAGGCCAATGGAAACAGTTAATCTAGAAAATGGCATTGGAAAAGAAAACAATGTGACAAATGAAAGACAAAAGAAACCTAAAAAACAAAAGTTGTTAAAACAAAACTCTGAAGAAAAAGATGAACCGCAAAAGAAACAAAAAAAGTTGGAAAAGTCTTCGGATCAGATTACCAGCAACGAATTAAACTCAAGTAAAAAATTTAAAAAGGGCAATTCTTCTACAGACATTCTAAACGAAAAACCAGAATCACCCGATAAAAACTCATCGACAGTTACGGAAACACTGCAGAGAAGTTCAAGTACCGCTGAAGCCCTGGACATTTCGAAATCAAAACCAAAAGAGACAAAAGTTTTGAAAATTTCCGATGCTAACGAACTGTTGACACCAAAATCTAAACCTAAAGAGACAAAAGTTTTAAAAATTTCCGATCCTGGCGAAGAATTGACTCCAAAAACTAGCAAGAAACTCACGAAAACAATAACATCAACGCCCCTCAATGAATGGGATGAACCTTTGGCCGAGGGTGAAATTGAATACTTTTTGCCTTCGCGAAAGCTTCAATTGAAGAAAGCCAATGCTGACTTGGTTCCCAATCCATTGGCCAAAAACCGTCTTGCAGCCAATCCATCTACACCTGTGAACTCTAAGAAAATGTCCTTGTCAACAGCTAATACCCCCAACACTCCAGGCAGTTCAAAGCGTGTTAAAATCGCATTAAAACACAATACTTCACAAAACCCCGCTGAATACATACAGCAAATAAAAAGCTCTCCAAATATTCCTTTTGATGCCAAGAAAAAACCGGGTAAAGGTCTGCTAAAACCAAATGCAATGCCCAGCCCAATCAATCCTTTTTACAAGAAAAAAATTGGCTTAAAATTGCTAAATGATACGATATGATACTGTTGCAGGAAAATATTATTTTTTAAATAGTAAGTCAAATCAATGTTTTTACAATGAAAAATCTAGACTTTTAAATCAGTAAGCTTGACTAGTGACAAGTAGTAGTATGGTCTTTTCGGATTATGGTAAAATAAATGAATGTGAATACAAAAACAATACATGTCTCAAAGTCTTTTAATTTATTAACAAAAACGGTTTGGTTGTTTTTTTTTCACTTTCGATGTAAGGTTTAATATAATTGCAGTTTTATAAAAAAAGACAAGCTGCTAAACATTAAATTAACCATGAAAGGGTCAGTCAAACTCGAACACTGGTTTTCCTTGAGCATCCCAAGTATTTTTACACTTTCGAAAGGCGCACACAAGATATAGAGCTGTAAGTAAAAATAAGGTAATCGTACATAGTTAGCGTTAGAAAGTAAAAAAACGTAAAGTAGGGGTTGGGGTTTATGAAAGTAGCCCACATTTCAAATACAATACAACCATAAGCAAGAGAAAGCAGTCCTTTACAGACTCACTTAGACTATTTTAGGTCCATTGTGATACCACAGTAGCGTCAGACCAAGGCTTCTGGCGGGAATCGATTCCACGACCCCTGCACTGGTAATTCAAGCACGCTACCAACTCGGCTACAGAGGCGCCCGGGGTTGTATTAAGTGATAGCAGAATCTGTTACAAAATTAGGCTTCTAGGGCCTCAAGAAGTTAACTCGGTGGATAACATATCAGACTAATAGCCTTATGTGACACATGATCATATGCACTGCACCCTTAACAAATTCAGCTACAAACATAATAACAAATTTGTGGTTTAATCATCATAAGATCGAACTAAATAATTTTCAATACGTTTTTGCGAACAGAACTGGAGGAATGGAATTCTCATCGAAAAGTGGTTGCGGCTCAGTGCACGTTTTTTGTCCTTTATTGTCTTGGGAGAGGCAAATCAAGGAGTGACAAATCCGTGCCAGGTTTAAGAACCGATCGTAGGTTGGTGTCAGTGATGTGTAACAGGTGCATGCAGTCATACTGGTTAACAAGCGTAGTCGTCGTCGTCGCTGTCGGACTAAGAACCTCCTTCAACTTCTTCCGCAATATGGGCAACAGCAGCACCTAACCACCAGTTTCGTGCTTTACAGGACTATTTCATCTGCGCTTGACGATTGTGATCCCCCACATAGAATTAATATATGGAGATAGCAGTCACATCTGACACTGGCGAGATATATTTATACTACTTGTATATATCGCCGTTTAGCAGATGTCGCCAAGATTATAGGCCCGGCATCGTAAGCATGTTGTTTGTCCATAATCGCTTGGTACTAGGGGACGCTTGACGTTTGTGACGCCTTCATAGAATGTATGGAGATAGCCGTCACGTCAGACACTGTCGAGATATATTTTTACTAATTGTATATACCACCGGTTTGAAGTTGTCACCAATATTATAGGCCTGACATCATAAGCATGTTGTCTGTCCATAATCGCTTAGTATTAGGGGACTTTAATACACACCCATGATTTATGGCATTCTTTGCAAGGCGACGACCAAAGGGATTTGACAGAACAGATTGATAGATCCAAGTTTCACGCGTAAATGTGGACGCCAACATTAGAAATTACAGCAGCTCGCATAGTCTAGTTTAAGCCGTCTCCTGGCAAACCGCCGTTTTTTTGGGATCGGACCACCTTCCCATAATTCTTACCATTGCCCGACCATCCTATTACATAAGCTCTGAACGCCGGGCATACATATATCAAACCGAAAAAAGAAACCGATCGGGACAGCTACAGAGAAATCAACAATCCCCGCTTTAATGAGCTGGAACACAAGCTGGAACTTTGAGCTCCGATCTGTGTGGTGTTCATTGTTATCAGAGAGGCTTGGCTACGAGCTACCGGGTTCGTCTCCTGATAAGGAGACAAGGATCCTATCCGTGAAAGGTACAACTGCTGTCTAAGCAATATCTGCGGGCCACAGATACCCTCCTAATTTCCATCTCGTGGATAAGCATTCACAACTGAAAGATCAGGGTGGATCTACATGATCTAGAGCGTGAGGTTCAGCGCTATAAGAGGAAATTCTAGATCAGGCGGCGTTTAAAACGCCCCAAGAAAGCATTCACGCAGACACTATAGCAGAAGGGGTAAATAGCTATCGAGTGCAGTTCTTGTAGATTTCGAATCGTCACCCACTGCATCTGAAGAAGTTAGCCTCCGCAATCCCATGGCAGCCGGTTGTACGTACTCTCGATCTGGCGGCGTTTCAACTGGTCTAGAAAGCATTCACACAGCCACTGTAGCAAAAGGTGTAAATAGCTATCGAGTGCAGTTCTTATAGATCTATCATAACCCACTGCCTCTTAGAAGTTAGCCTCCGCAATCCCATGGCAGCCGGTTGTACTACCGGATTGATCCGATGGAATTCTTCATCGGCAAAGCCAGCCGCCTCAGTGTACAACACACTGCTAAAACGGCGGTCAGTCCTTTGGACCGGAAGGAGCTTGCTAACCTACAGGAGCTTGACGCTACAACAACAACAAGTTACTCTCCCTCTGCAAACCAGATGAAATTCGGCCCAATTGCGTTACAGCAGATGCAGCATCGTCATCTCCTAAAGAGCTAGTATAAATTGGAAACTTTTTGGATGTAAGTCTCGATTGTAACAGTGTAACGTAAGTGCTGACATTGATAAGCCGTGGTCTAATGTCAATTTATTAAGCACACTGAGTGTGAGAGGGCGTGATGGTTTTGGTTCAATGTTGGGCATCCCCTGTTCTCAAACTAACCTAAGATGAATATGGTAGTTAGTTGTGTATTTTCAGCTCTAAAAAATCAATTAAAAAATACTGGCTTAATGGTATTTATGAAATCAATGTTTTAGCACTATAATTTTTTGTTTTGTGACGTTAGAACATCAGCTGCATAGGCGGAATATATGTACATATGTCTGTTTTATAAAAAAGGGAATATGTTTGTTTACTTACTAGTTGCTTCCCATTCGCTCTTTGATAGTGATCCATATGACCTGCTTGTATTCCCCTTTATATAGCGCCTGATATGCTCGTATTGTTCATCGTTACCAATGCGATTGGGATTCACAGTCTCCAAACCATTCATTCGTTGTAAAAGATTGCGACCTAGGAAAACCAAAAGATTAGATTAGGCGAAAGCAATTTTTACGGAGTCTACTCATTACCGGATTCTTTATTTTCTTTGTAGTAATCAGCGAATGTCGTTTTCCGCTCTAATTTCAAGCCATATTTGCGACAAAGTTTTACCAGCGTTGGGAAATGTACCAAAAATTCTGGGCAATCTACAACTCCCTCCAAATGAAATTGATATTTTGCCCCAAAAAATGGTGGGGGATCGGTATCTGAACAAAATTCTATATTGTAAACATCATTGCCAAAGCTACGACCATTTTCGGACAATCTTAAACGTTTCATTATTTCGTATGCATCAGGAATGGTGGCAATGAAGTATCCACCCGGCTGCAAACATTCTGCGGCATTACGCACCATACAATCGGCTTGTGTGAGTGACTCAAAAGAATAGTGAAAAGCGAACTGGCAAGAAACTAAGTTCAATTTCAGTGAGGGATCCTTAAATCGTTCCCTCAAACGAACAAGCGTAGAATCACAAGCGAAAAATTCCGCGGAGAATTTGTGGGCAAATTTCGATTTTACAGCTCTTCTTAAAATGTCTTCATAGCGCTTTTTGCACTGCTCCACAGAAACCTCTGCAATATCAGTGCAGATTAAATGTGTTATTAAAGCCTTTTCCCATTTCAAAAGATCACCGCCTTTGCCGCAACACATATCCAATACACGCATAGGATCACCCATGCGTTGGGAATGTTTGATAAGTGTCAGATATTCTGATATTAGTTGTGATTTGATCCAATTATTAAAGTTGCGCATATGAAAAATACGTGATTTCAATCTTTCTATTCTACCAGACTCTTTCAGTTCATTGTAATGTGAAGCGACAACTCGCATGTTGCCATCAGCTGGGGGATTTCGAGGTTCCACCTCGTCATCATCTCTCCAAGAGTCATCATCATGTTGGGTGCTAGGATAGGGGCATTCTGGTGCCTGTTGTTGATGGTCCATTGATTCAGGCACATCTTCTGCACCATCATCACTACTGCTGCTATCTTCCAGACGTGAGCCTGGGAATCCCCCTTCTTTGCCGTCACAACTCATTTTGAATGTAAATAATTGGACTCTTTTCTTTTTAAATCATATGCATGTATGTCTAGATTATAAAAAATATATAAAATATAAAAGCCAATGTCACTAAAACTTGCACTACATAAAATGTCCAAAGAGTATCCGAGTATTGCCACACTTTCTCGGAAAAGCCAGCATTGCCAGAAAGTAAGAAAAAAGAATCGAAAGTTGTAAACGAAAGCATTTGTGTCTGTCAAAAAAGGCAACACTTTTATCGATTTTTATTGCCAATCAAAATATGTATTGCCAATCGAATTATTTATTGCGATTAAAAACCGTTTAAAATAAGTAAAGGAGGAAAATTGCAATGGTGCTTTTCTGTTTTTCTATTAACTGTAACTTAATTTTAAAGCCATCGTATGCTTTGTCTAGCTTCGGGTGTAGTGAATAGTTGAGGGGGTAAATATTTGAATACTTTCTTCAAACTTGATCTACCAATAAAAAAAGCAGGAAAACTGCACTTTAAAGGACGCACCACCGATTTTTTTTTAATTTTTTGCACCCCCTAATGTTGACCTCACGAACACTAATCTGAAGGCTCAGCAGTATCGAGCGCAGAGTCTGTGAGAGGTCGGGCTCTTGCATAAATACTGAGTGCCTATGATGCTCGGCCTCTCGCTGAGACTCTCCACTCGATACCGCAGATTGTCTGTGACTGTAGTGTAACAAAAAAACACCACCCAGATTGGAGCTCAAAGTTCCAGACTGTGCGATGCCCATTGTTATCCCTTGCCGGGAGGTTTCTTTGTCACCCCAAATGCTGCCGGCAAGTGACTTGAGGACCTTGTTTCTACTTTTGACTTTATCGCAATTTGCTGTAGCATGTGTGGAGAACGTGTAAGAGCTGTCAAATGTGACGCCAAGTATGTTAGGACACTTGATGGTCAGAATCACTTCTTCATAGACCATCACATTCAGCTCATTCTTTACCTCACGCGTATTTGCATTGAACAACGTGCCTGAATACTTTGTGGCAGATGTCTTCAGATCTCTTACAGCGAAATAAGAGGCAAGTTCGTTGAGGTATATAGAGATCGTATCATATGCAAATTCGCGTGAAGTGAATAATGAGCCGAATGTGTTGGTCGATGAAGAAATGATTCCACCCATCAAGGGTCCCAAAATGGCGTCACATTTGGCGGCTCTTACACATTTTCCCCACATGCTACGGCAACTTACGATAAAGTCAAAAGTAGAAACAAGGCCCTCAAGTCACTTGCCGGCAGCATTTGGGTTGCTAACAAAGAAACCTTGTTTACCACGTACAAAACAATTGACCGGTCTGTGGTAATTTATGCGGCGCCATTGCGGTCTCTTCAGCTCTGCGGCAGTGGAATAATAATAAGATCTGTTAGAATGCCGCTCTTTGAACTGCGACTAGCTGTCTCCTCAGTTATCATGTGGACCACCTCCATCAGGAGACAAAGATCCTACTCGTGCGAAGACATAACTACAGGCTGTTATCGCAGAGATCATCCAAATCAAGATCTTGTTTATTGGTATCCACCGCGCAGAAGCCCTAAGGTCGATCTACATGATCTAGAGCGTGAGGTTCAGCGCTACAAGAGAGAACCTCTAGATCAAGCGGCATATCAAGCGGGTCTAAATAACCTTCATGCAGACACGGTAGCAGATGGGGTAATTGGCTACCGGGTGAATGTAGTCCTTGGAGAATGACTGCCTCCCACTGCACCGGTAGAAATTGACCTCCACCGTCAAAACAGCGTAGTACTGGCCCAATTACGATCCGGCAGATGCAGCTGCCTTAACTCCTACAGACCAAGTATTGATGTCGATGTGCAGGATGTATGTCCTAATTGTGACCAAGTACCACATGACACACGTTATCTTTTTACCTGCCTAGCCAGACCCAGATTCCTCTGGGCGCACCCCATCTTAGTCGCAGAGTTCCTGGGTCTGCATACGCAACAGAATCAAGTAGACGAAAGATAGAATACAACACACTGCTGCATCAATAACAACAATCCCCCATATTTTTGGTCGACTACGAAGATTACTAATTCACTTGGTCGATTTTTTCAAAATATGAATTTTATTTATAAAATAGGCTTTTCCTGATTTTTTTAAAACATTCAAGTTTGAAACAAAATTTAAAACAAGTAAAAATGCATTAAGTTCAGCCGGCTATAGAGTGATTACAACAGACGGACGGACAGACGAACAGACACACGGACATCGTTCAATCAACTTAGAATTTTACGACGATCCGAAATATATATGACTAAATGAATATATCCTACGGTGGTGGGTATAATAAAATAACATGCACATATAAGAAAGTTTTCCCCCTTATGTTTGAGTCTGTTCTTTGAGATAAAAATGTTCCCATGTTTGAATTTCTTTATATAGTTTTCGTCCTGGACTTTGGGTGTTAATACACTGCAGATGACCCATCAATTTAAAATTGGAAGTTAAATGTCCCTCAGCAATGCCCCTAAAAAATAATAAGACCTACTTTAGCACAAGAAAGTTCTTATCGATTATCTACTTACATGTTCAATAATGTTTTGCAGGCATTCAGTGCAGCGGGAGTGGGAAGCTTACTTAAAAAACAACCAATAAATGCAATGCAAATTGATATTTTATTATAACCATAAGTGTGGGCTCCAACAACTCCCCAACCTCGACCTTCGTAGATTTTTCCATCGCATCCAATTAAAAAGTTATATCCAATATCACTCCAATCTTGTTCTCCAATGTGGAAAGCCTGAAAAGGTAAAGTATGATTTCAATCAGCGAAACTTGATTGACCGAGAATATATTGTAGTCAAATGAAAAGACGTGTCATATATTATGAAATAATATATGAAGGCCAATCAGGATAGAATTGGACAGAAATAAAAGGTCTTATAGTACACTTTTTATCCTCAAATTGGAATGGACACAGGAGGATCTGCGGTTCTTTACGAATGTAGTATCCCAAGTGGTCGCTTTGAAATATGATTTTGAATGTAGATAACCAATACAAACAAAAATAATTAGTGTGAATCTGAACGAGACCCCTAGCCCTGAATATCTTGATAGCCTCCTTAAAAATGCTTGACATTATGGAGCTCAAACAAAATCGTGCTCTAACACGAAGCTGATATTACTTCAGGGTCCGCCTCTAAACTCACTTCAAACCGGTCAAGATTGCCTACTATGGCGATAAATAATAGGTATTTGATAGTTGAAAATGAATTTGATAGTAAAAAACTAATTTGATATCCAAGTTTGAGCCCAAATGTTTGGGGGTCGTGCCAACCCATAAACTCCCGCTAAACCAATAGCAATTGTGGCTCAAATTAAAGAAATTTGAGAGAAGAGTACAATGCTGATATTTTTTCAGGGCTAAGTGCGGGCTAATGCTGGCAACATTTGTGAAATACTATGCCATGTAAAACTTCTCTCCAAAGAGGTGTCGAACCGCGGCACGCCGTTCGAACTCGGTTATAAAAAGGAGGCCCCTTAGCATTGAGCTTAAAACTTGAATCCGACTGCACCCATTGATATGTGAGAAGTTTGCCCCTTTTCCTTAGTGGAATGTTCAATGGCAAAACCACCCTGCATACCCCTCATACTGGACACATTTGTGGATTATGGCAAAAAGGGGATCAAATCTGTATCTATTTCATGGCCAAGTATTTCAGGGACGCCTCACCTTATAAACTCCCCCTAAACCACACTTATATACCGACTATAGCAATATATTGCTCCAATGTGAATTTCGGGGGTGGAGTATGAATCTGATACCCACTTTTGGGGCAAAGAGTTTGGCTACTTCAATTTGATATCCACCAAATCCAAGAGAATGAAGTAGATCTAACATCCAAACTTTAATGGGCCAAAAACGCCAGAACTCGGAGATGGGCGGTATATCTAGGGGGCCGCCTCAACTCCAAAGCCACCAGCCAAATGGAATATAAATCAATAATGAAAATATGGGACTCAAATGAAAGGTATTTGAGACCAGAGCACGAATTTGATATATGGGGATCCTCCTCACTCTCAGAAATTACCCCATACCGGACATATTTACCGACCATAGCAATATACGGCTCCCATGAAAGGTATTTGGGAGAAAAGAACCAATATAATACCCACAATGACTCGAAATATCTGAAAGGCCGTACCAGCACCCCCCAAACCATATGACCGTATAGGGCTCAGATAAAATAAGAGAGTGAAAGAAGGCGCAGCGGGCCCTGTCCAGCTAGTATAGTATAATACATAGGGTTGCACAAATTTACCAAGGGTGTAGTAAAAGTCCTTTGGACAGGAACGAGCTTGCTCATCTATAGGAGCTAGACAAGGATCGCAATATCCTCATGAAAACAACAACAACAAATACATATGCAGGAGAACCATAGCTCGACAATATGCTGGGTACCGGGACACAAGAATATCGCTGGGAGTAGAAAGGCCGACATGCTAATTTTTCAGAGGACCAAAGAGAAACTTGTTTAATTTGCGGGACGAACATTCTTAACGGGTCATATTAGCTCTAATTTCAATGGACATATTAACAAATATAAAACAAATATATTCACCACCATGGATACGAGTGTATTTTAAATATTTTACTAAATTTTATACTATAACCATAGGTATATCCTATATATGGGCTGGAACATATTTCAGGTGCGAAAAAGCCTTCTATAAGTCACTGTTTTAGCTTAAGCGGAAAATAATACCGCTTTTTATGGGATTAAGAACCTAAATTGGAAGATTGGTGTATATAGCAGCTTTCTTTAAATACAGACGGATCTGGATCGTAATTGGCAAGGATGCCAATACGCCTTTTATGGGCCTAAAACCCTTAATCGAAAGATTCAAATATGGTGCGACCATATTTTGGTCGGATGTCGGGAGCAGTGTTGCCGCAGTGTTAGGTTCCTACCAAAATTGACCTTAATTTTTGACCTCAATATAAATAACTCCAAATAATTTCACTTTCAGTAGTTTATGTGTGTTCTTTAAGAGTGCAGAATAAAACCATGGATGTCGAGGGGCCAAATAATGTTATGAGGGGCCTCACTACTTAAAATTTCAGGAAAGTGGAAGTAATTCTGATATTGACTGTAACTGTTACGAGTTTTAAGGGATCGCTTCCATATTACGTTGGAATATGAAATGAGGCTTTTGTGCGTTCAATACCTTCAATCGGAAAATGGTAACAGCATACAGATCTGGTCTATACTCAGATGTTGGAGGATCCATGCAACTAACTGTAACGGCGAAAAAGGGGTGGTGAAAGTGCATTTCTTAGTTGAAACTATTAAATCGCGAGATCGCTGTATTTTCACTCGGCATTTTTGTTCATGGAAATCCGGGAATGTATAATTTGATGTGTGACGAATGGAATAGCAAAATGGCCAACTCTACGATGGTGGGTAAAAAACACATACCGCATTTTTAGCTTGCAAAATATTTGGTAGGTTTTGGTAGGGTTAGTAGGATTTTTTTTAAATTTTGATAGGAAAATTTTTTTTAAGTCAAACATAACGCCTTGTAACTAGGTTTAAAATATAATATACTTTTAACTAACCTGAATATCGCGTACGATAACCATGTTTGCTAAAGTCTCAGTCGAACTGTTTGTAGCTGTGTGTGCTAAAGTAAACCGTAATTATGTTAATAGTTTGAACATAAAATACAATTGCATACATCGATGTATCTGTTTCCTAAATCACTACACAACCAGTAAAGAATTTACTTTTTCATACTTCATACCAAAAAACTTAATGGAATCTTAACGCCCTAAAACGAATGAGGATTACATTCTGTGTACAAAATGTAATAATTCATTGAAATATAGTTCTGTGTAGTGATAAAGAAAAAGATAAAATATATCCAAACCAATTATAACAACGTCCATAGGCTCCTCTGTGTAAGTGTAATCTTCAGCTGGATCCATAGCACCCCATCGGGATCGCGTAATAAAATGTTCAACAGTTTCGGATTCTGAAGAAAAAAAAAAGCTTTGAATAAATTTCAGAGGAAGAAAAACAAATTAGTTTACCTGGTTTATTCAAATTTACTTGTTGTTTCATATGTATGACCTCATTTCGTTCGTTTTCTTTCTTCTTATTGTGATCGTTGTTACATTCTTTGTGGTTTGTGTTTATTATCAAATCTCCTTTAATTTTAATAATATTTCCCAAAACCACATTTGAAGAGTTATTAATATTTACATCGCCGAAGGAAGTGGAAGGAATATTTCTAAGCAATTGTTCAACTGAAGAATCTATGTTTTCTTCATTCACTTCACTTATGCTTAAATCCCTTATGTTTTTGTATGGCTCCTCTTCACCATAGCTGTCTAAAATATTCACAATTGAAAATGGTTGCGCTTAATAGATGCTCATGCTAAGAATTTCCCTTTGTTTATTTTTAACTTGTTCATATACATATGTTGTATGTATGTATGTAAATGTTTACCAGACTCTGAGTCACTTGACTCAATGGAATCCGTTCGGCTAAGCACATTCCTTTGAACTTCATTTTTAGGAATATCTACCATATTTAAGAACGCTCTGCTATCTTATTGGTTTTTCAATTTGTATCTATTTTGTATGCTTTAGGCGTATAGTTAAGACTTTTTAGCTCATTTATTAAACCGGAAGAGCAATTTGGCAATATGCAATTTTGTTTATCGCGAAACATAAACAAATAAAATAACAGATATACTGTAAGTGTTGCCAACTTAAAAGTCTCGGGAAAATGTTATAAACAACATTTTATCGATTTTCGTTTTTCGATGGATATCGATAAAGAAACACAGATGTACGTGTTGCTGACAAAAAATTCCGAGACAACAATAACGCAGCAACAGTTTGCTTTATATCTGTGGAATACTCCTGGTAAGAGCCAGTTCTCGGACGCAGGGGGTTGAACTCTTATGAAACAGGATTCATCGTTCTTATCCTAGTGATCATAAAATCGGGTAGAACTCAAATGAGATCTACTGGGCGTCTCAACAGGTTGCAGATGGTGGAATGTTCAGTATACGCTGAAGCTGTAACTACAGTCGCGGACAATCATCGGCATCGAGTGAAGAGTTTACCTGAGTGACCGGTCAGTACCGGCCCTTGCTTAAAAACTGAGTGCCTGTGCTTCTCGATATAACAAGACGAGTTATTGGCGCCTTTGAATAACCGATGGCCATAACGTTTTCACGGTGATTGGTCCTATGGACCGGAACAAGGGAATTTATAACTAGTAATATTTGTTGTTGTGGCGGTCAATCCGGTACGTACAAACGTGAGCCTTGTTGGAGGATTTCCATGTGGTAAGCACCAGCATGGATTTCGAGACTTGCATAGCACGACGACTGCTATGAACAGCATCACTGCAAGTTTTAGCTGAGGTTAAGCCGTGGTTCATGATCTATCGAAGCCTTTATTAAGCCATGCCATGCTTTTGAGGACAGAACTGTTACTAATACTAAATTTTCCATGAACATTTCATTAAGGAACGTGGGATACTTCTCTCATTTCAATGAGTGCATTGTCATATCAATGAGTGCATTAAAGTTTAAGCTCAATGATAAGGGCCTCTTTTTTATGTCAAGTCCGAACGGCCACTTGGTAGAGAAGTTTCAACTTGGCAGGATACCTTCCAAAAGTAGCCAGCATTAGTAAGAGGATAACCACAGCTGAAATTTTTGTTGATGTTCACGCATGTACAGCGTCATAGGCGGACACTGCGCTTTGAGGTCTTGAATAGACGCTGGGCTGTTGGTGTACTCCTTTTCTTTCACATGGCCCCAAACGAAGAAGTCGAAAGTTGTTAAATAACAAGAACTTGGTGGCCACCTCTTCCAGAGATAACACGTCTCGAAAACTTTCCCGCGAAAGGGCCATGGTTAAGTTGCTTGCATGACACGAAGCGCCGTCTTTTTGAAAGTAAACTTTGTCCAGATCAATACCATCCAACTCCGACCGTGTGATTCAAAATAAAACCACTTGTTGGAAGACCTTTTTCAAGAAATTTAGTAGTTCTTTTTGAACTAGATGTTTCCCATAGACGAACTTTCCCTCTCTCAAAAAAATGGCAACCGCGAACAATGATTAGAAATCTAGCGTTTTCTTTTGTTTCATTCTTAAGGGTCATCTAAAAGAGCAGGAATTTCAATTGAGAGGGACATAAAAACTTTGGAAAAACACAATTAAATTAATCCGGCACAGGACAACTATAAACCCCACTCAGGTGTGGTGGTCATATGTAGTTATCATGAGAAGCTCAGCTGAGAGCTAACGGGTGCGTCCACACGTTGCGGATAGTGGTATAAGGAACTGCAGTCGCGGACAGTCAGCGGAATCAAGTGGAGAGTCTCAGTGGAAGATTCTTCAAGTACTTGCTTAAATACTGAGTGCCCATGATGCTTAATATGACAAGGCGAGTCTTTTGGCGCGTTTAAATAACCAATGGTCATCATGTTCCCGCAGCGATTGGTCCTATGGACCGAAACGAGCTTACTCATCTTTAAGAGTTTGACGAGGATCGCTACCTCCACATTCCATGTGGCTACAACAATCTAATCTTTGTACTTGGTGCTTCTAAAAAAGAGTCGATGGTTTTTCTATGGTTTTTTGGGTTTTTGGTGGTTTTTTTTCATTAAATCCGGATTTAAGGCTCTCGTCAGCTAATTTTATAAAGGGAAAACAGCCATTAAATCTGGATTTAAGGAGCAGTGTAAACGGGGTTTTACTGTCTGTGATTTTCCTTTTTGAATTTATATTCGTTAAATACCCGCTTCTTCAAAATGTAACGATAAATTTCTTTTCTCTTTGTAGTACAAATAATCTTCAAATCTGTTAGGAGAAACGAAGATCGACAAAGAAGAAGAAAACTAACCCGTTACTCGGATATGTAACTACAGTTCATTTGCCCAGCTGATCAGAGCTAAAGCTATAAAAAAATTAATATTTATAAATAGTAAAATTTTGCAAATTTATAATTTTGTATACAAGTATTTGCTACCAAAACATTTACAAATCAAGTGTGACCGCATGCAATTTTTTAACTCACATCTTGATTGTATTCCAAATCAAGATAAAGGAAAAGACGTGAGGGAAAAATTAAATCCTGTTCTAACCATTGGACAACTACGACATGAGTATGCCGAGCCAAAACGAAAAATTACGTTTAAGTGAAGAAAAGGCAAGGAGTTGGCTTACATCCATAGATCCTTCCGATTTAGATGATTTGGAATCAGTTGTGGATTCAATTGTCGATTCGGATTTACGAGACTCCAGTGACACAGAATCAGGTGAAGAGCATGCATTGGGTACTCGGAGTATTAACCAACCAACGAAACTAACAACAAGTAAATTATCATCATATACTAACATAACCTTCCTTTTTGTCTTGAGAATCGCTAGCAAATTTCCTTTGCTACAGTTTAAATACAAATTATAAATAAATTAAACTTTACCTTCAGACCATCTCTCCGATTCTGACGAAGAGCAATACAATGACATATCCCAGCTAAAATTGTCCAATGAGCTCAATGGCTTGGAACAAATCGTTAGCCGTTTAGCTCCACCATCTTTTGGTAATGTTAGCATGAACAACTGTAGCAATGTTGTTTTGGGCAATATCATAAAGTTGAAAATCAATGTCAAAAATGACAAGGACGAAGAAAGTACTTGTGCCGAAGAACGAGAGGAAAACACAGGAGTGGAGCAGCCTGTTATAGTAAACCGAACCAAAAAACCAGGTGAATTGCAAATGTTTCCTTTGATCATATTGATAAATATTTTAATATAACTTTTCTTAATAGTTTATAGGCCAGCTTGCCTTATCATACCAAGAGCTAGATGGTTAGCAATGGAACCTTTGAATGATTACAATCCCATTGATGTGCCAGTAGATTTAGTCATAATTTGTATGTATATAACTGTGTATAGGAGGGCATGTTTTTTATACTAATTAATTTTTTTATGGATTTTAGCCCATACAGCAACAACAAGTTCCACTAAACAGGCAGAAAATATTGGAATTATACGAGATATACAAGTTAGTGTAAAACGTACATTATTCTAAAATTTTTCCACGAATATACCATTAAGGAAGCTTAGCTGAAAGCTATCGGGCGCGTCCCACACAGGTTGCGGATGGTGGAAAGCTCCGTTTTTATGCGGAGTAGGTGCAAATTCAACCGCGGGCAGTCAGCGATTTACGAGAGAAGAGTCTCAGTGAGGAGTCAGGTGGCATTGGTTCTTAATTAAATACTGAGTGCCAATGATACTCAAGATGACAATGCGAGTTATTGGCGCCTTCAAATAACAATGGCCAACATCAGCGTCTGTTCGCAGGTTAGGGGCGGCTGTAGGCGAGCGTCGGATCTTGAAGCAAGCGGCTCGCCACAACGAGGGATACGTGTGCAATCCCCCAAAACCCGTACGGTTGAGGCGCTGGGCCAGTAATGCGCCCCGGAAAACTATGAGAAACAAAGGTATAGTAAAAAACCTCCGAACGTTGACGACCCACGCAAACGAAAAAAGGACCATGATTTGCGGATCTGCACCTGGAATGTCCGCACACTTTATAGAGAATGTGCAGTGTACGCGCTGGCGGATGTATTAGAGAAGTACAAGGCAGATACTACCGCCTTACAGGAAGTACGATGGAATGGGAATGGCGTCACTACAACACCAAACGGTGACGAACTATACTATAGCTGCCATAACACGAGGCATGAATTTGGCTGTGAATTTTTGGTTAGTCGGAGACTGAAACACCTCGTTTCCAGCTTTACTCCGTTGGATGAGAGGTTAGCCACAATCCGCATAAAAGCCAAATTCTTCAACATTGCCCTTATATGTGCCCATGCCCCGACGAAAAACAAGGACGAGCAGACCAAGGATATTTTCTACGAGCGCCTAGAGAGAAAATGTTACCGCTGCCCCGCCCATGATATAAAAACCTTTCTGGGATATTTTAATGCGAAGATAGGGAAGGAAGACATTTTTGGTCCAATAGTCGAAAAGTTTATCCTCCACGAGATAAAGCCCAGTAATGGGTTGAGGCTGATAGATTTCGCCGCGGCAAAAAAATATGGTAGTTAGTAGCACCAGATTTCAACATAAAAATATTCACAAAGTCACATGGCTGTCACCCGTTTAAAAAACGAGGAACCAAATTGATCAGGTTGCGATAGATGGAAGGCATTCATCCAGCGTGTTAGATGTGCGATCGATCTGCGGAGCGAAGTTTCGAATCACTACCTTGTTGCACTAAAGGTCAGCACTCGTTTGAACATGGCGAGGAAAGTACGATCTGACACTGCACGGAAGCTAGACATTGAAAAGCTGCAAACACAACAGATGGCAGCGGAATCCACTAGAATGTTCCGATGACATAATGGCGCAGTGGCAAACTTTTGCCCACTCCATGGAAAATGCCGCGAAATCCGTACTTGGAAGCCTAGTTCAAAAGCGTCGAGATGCTACTGAAGTTGAGAATGCGGCATATAGATCAACCCTGCGCCAGATGAAGGAGAGGTATCAGGAGAAAGAAAAAGGAAAAGACGTGAGTGTCAGCGAATTGAGATGTACAGGAGTCATAATGAAGTTCTGAAAGTCTACCAAAGAAATAACATCAAACACATTCTCCTGCAGAGACAAAGAAGGAAATCTGGTAACTAACACAGATAGCATGCTGAGGATATGAAAAAAAAAACATTTTACCCTACTGCTAGTGTACGACGTTGGCGGCGAAGAGGATACCGCTGCACCAATCAATGATGATTGTATAGAATGTTTACCTCCTAGTCAGAATGAGGTCCAAGAAGTAATGACCCAACTAAAGAACAATGAGGCAGCAGGAGCTGACGCGTTACTCGCTGAACTATTTAAGACCGGAGGCGACACGCTGATAAGGCGTATGCATAAGCTTATCTGCGCAGGCAGATTGCGGCAGAAGAAGGCATATCCGATGATTGGAATCTCTGGATCAGATATTTACACTGCACCTGGAATATTTACACAATCCTGGAAAAGACCCGAGAAGGACAAATCAACACCTACCATCTCTTTGTTGACCTTCGAGACTCCTTTACGTTCAAAGGTATTTCAAGCCATGTCTGAGTTTGGTATCCCTGCAAAATTAATAAGACTGCAGGATGACACTTGTTGATACGCGTTCCTCAGTAAGAATAGGAAAGAATCTCTCCGAACCATTCAATACCAAACGAGGTTTCAGACAAGGAGTGTGATCTCTTTATTATCCTGCTGGAGAAGTTTATACGAGATGCAGATGTGAATAGATATGGCATACACAAGAGAACACATGCTACTTGCCTATGCCGACGACATCGACATCATAGGTCGTTCACCGGAAGTAGTAACTGCAGCCTTTGAGAGAATCGAAAGAGAGGCAGTCAAAATGAGTTTGGCAGTAAATGGAGATAAGACGAAATGGATGGTTTTAACTCCCAAAACGTCTTGCACAACCGAGCAGATAAAGAAAATGGAGAAAGTTGGGAAACACAACCTTGAGATAGTCAGCAAATTTATCTACCTCCGCACCTCCGAAACCGAAACGAATGACACCAGTTTTGAGATTACACTATACAAGACACTGATACTACCCGTGTTGTTATATGGTTCTGGGTAATTGTGAAAGCAGATGAGGCAATGCTTGGAGTATTTGAGAGCTGTATGACTACGATAGCATAGTTACACGTATCAAAATACAACGCCTGCGTTGTCAGAATGGATGAAGAAGCTGCAGCAAAGAAGTCTTTTGAAGGCAAACACAGTGGTACATGCAAACCGGAAAGACCAAAAGCCCGATGGAAAGATCAAGTGGTGGGAGACACCTCGAAACTTGGTGTCAGAGATTTTAGAATGAGCGCAGAAGATCGAGGCGTTTGGAACGCTTTTCTACGTTAGGCTAGTGGAACAAATGTTCTGCAATAGCCAATTAAAGTAAAGTAAAGAAAGTATATACCATTAAGAGGTGAATAGACGGATAGAATGATACTTTCAAAGACCGGGCAGAAAGAATTACAGGACCTCAGTCAACTTAGCGGCCATAGCAGTGACTGATCTTAAGAGAGGGCCAAGATTGTTCAACCGTCAATTTGGTAAACATCCAAAGAGTGATAGGACAGGACGACAAGGACAGCTATTCGTTGCATACGTGGTCAGCGAACTGACAAACAGCTATCTCAATTTGCTGTTGAAAAAGTTATTATTGTCACCAATACCTGACCAAGGTGTTCAGCTTGTCTCAGGGCACGCTTATTGAACCCGATGTTTAGAAAATGAGCAGAGTGATCCAGCCATTGAAGCTGGTTGTTGCAGTTGTAGCCAAATTTGTTGTTGTTGTAGCAGTGTGTTATACACTGAGGCGGCAGACCTTGCCGATGAACTCCATTGGGTCAATCCGGTACGTAAAACCGGCTGCCATGGTATTGGCCAAATTTGTATTTGAAGGTAGCGATCCTCGTTAAGCTCTATAGTTGAGCTTTCTTGTTCCGGCCCGATCGGCGCGGAACGTTATGACTATTGGTTATTTGAAGGCGCCAATAACTCGCATAAGCAATAGTCAGTGCCGACCTACCTCTCACTGAGACCCTCCATTCGATAACGCTGTTTGCCCGCGACTGCAGTTGCAGCTACTCCTTATGGAGAATTTCACTGTTGAAGCTAGTAAAGGATTCGAGTACGGAAGAGTCGTACATACTGATTTCACCCTCCTGGCATCAGCAAGGAAATTTTTAACTTTCTATGCTTCATTTATAGACCTTTCACATTGAGACTCGTGGCTGGGATGATATTGGATACAATTTTCTAATTGGGTGTGATGGAAATGTGTATGAAGGTCGCGGCTGGGGCGTTGAAGGTGCCCACACATTCAAGTACAATAATTTGTCCATAGGAATTTCGTTTATTGGATGCTTTATTCAAAAATTGCCTTCACCGCGAGCTCTGGAAGCATGTAAAAATTTGCTAAAACTGTAAGAGCTACAACATCTACTTACTATTATAAAAATATAATTGCAATATTTCTTTATTTATTCAACAGTGGAGTGGAAGAAGGTCACTTAACTACAAATTTCAAATTATTGGGGCATCGACAATGCATGAGTACCCAAAGCCCCGGTAATACTCTATACGATGAAATAAAAACATGGGAACACTTTCAAGACTTACCACAAGTGGATATGGAACCGGATGCAAAATGATTGACGGAAATGTTTGAAGAATGTTCTTCTGAAACAAAGAATTTAAATGTGATGACAAATTTGAGCAACTCAAGGAGTTCTTCTTTACTAGTTTTACCAAATGTATATTAGTTACTTTATGCATTTGTAAGTATATACTTTACGATTCTATTTTACCAATAGATTTGTGCTTGGCATTACCTCAAAGGTTAAATTCAATTTAACTTCATGTAATGGAACATACATTGTTTTTCAATAATTGTTAATTATAGTTAATTATGAAATTAATTTGAAAAAATGTCAGTTTTACATTTTGGTAAACAATTTTTGTATATTTCATTTAAGGTTATTTCAAAGTTTTCCGTGTTATGTGCCTTACCTTTTTTGTGTTTGTATTGTATATATTGTACTTATAACAATAAAATAAGTTTTCCTTTTCATTAAATTGTTTTATTTATGTTTTTGCTTCCAGCACAAACATTTCGAAATTAATTTAAAAATTTTATTTCAACCGTTTCTATGATGAATTCAGATTTGGAGGAATTTTTATAGATTTATATATGTAAACTTAACCAAAAAGAAATTGGTTAAATTTATTCGGCAGCGCCTTGGGTACGAGCTGTAAATAGAAATTAGAGTACATATTAGAAAGAATATAACAAAAAGAAAAAAACAAAAATTAGTTAAAAAACAAAAATGTATTAGATCGAAAAGTGTAACAGATTATAAACACATGGGATAAAGATTTTCTTTAGAGGGGACATATAGGAAATACTTCAGATTTGAGAGGTTATAATTTAACTCTTCTTTTTTGGGGTGGGATAAGCAACCAGTTAAGAAAATTTCGTGCATAGGATTACCGCATTTTCATGGATTGTAATTTTTAACTTTTTTTGTAGAAATTTTGTTGCAGTCCTGCTCTATGTATAGGGGGGATATGCTACGTTGGTAATAATTTTGGACGGTAAACTGAACTAGAAATAGCTTGGCAGCCGGTGAAGAAAATTTCGTGCATAGGATTAACGCATTTTCATGAATTGGAATTCTTAAGTTTTTTTGCACACTTGCTCTATGTATAGGGGGTAGGTAATAATTTTGGACGGTAAACTGAACTAGAAATGGCTTGGCAGTTGGTTAAGAAAATTTCGTACATAGGGATTTTTAACTTTTTTTTTTGCAGACTTGCTCTATGTATAGGGGGTAGGGGGGATATGCAACGTTGGTAATAATTTTGGACGGTAAACTGAACTAGAAATGGCTTGGAAGTTGGTTAAGAAAATTTCGAACATAGGATTACCGCATTTTCATGGAATGGAATTTTTAACTTTTTTTGGTAGAAATTTTGTTGCAGACTTGCTCTATGTATAGGGGGAGGGGGGATATGATACGATGGGAATAATTTTGAACGGTAAACTGAACTAGGTTGTCATCCGGTTCTTTATACTAAATCGACCCGGTAGAATTTCCATCGGGCACAGTCTGTCGCCATAGTTTACTTGTTTTGTCTCTATTTCGTCATGGGAGAGGCTGATCCCGAAGTGCCTGTTCCGTGCCAGGGTCGAGAAGAAGTTATACATACAAGACCGTGCGATCAAGACTCATACAAATTGTCATCTTCTGGGTGAACCATAGATTAAAAACGGTGACAATAAGTAATTCTCTATATATTTAATTGTCCAGTTTCGTAATTTTAAGCACGGCCCAATTATAAAATTATAATTTTGTGCTTAGTTTGGCCGAGTCGAATCTCGGAAACCCAGCACTACAAATTTTGATGAAAAATCATAGCAACATACTCCATGTATAAATAATTCGGAAAATAAAAGGGTCTTCCAGGCGTTCAAAGAGTCAAATCGAAGGACCATTTTCAATGGGTGCTATATCCAAATACCAACCTATCTGGACCATTTGTAATCCCCAACTACCTACATCAATAAGAAGTAACTGTGCAAAATTTCAAGCAGATATCTTCTTGCGTTCGATTGAAGACCTAGCCATGTCGATGTTCATTCTACATGGCATCGACTCGGTATGCCAAGACGATCAAGAATATACTTCATGGGGAACATAAACATTTAATTAAGGAATAGTGGTTCAAATTCAAGCTCAACGAGAAGATAAAACAATAATAAATTATCCAATGATCATTTGGTTAAGTAACAGGGGATGGATTCTCTCATATAAATGAGTTCAGTCCGATTAAAGTCTTAGTTTAATGCTAGAATAGGTAAGATTGGCAAATTTAGTTCATTGTGATACCACAATAGCGACAGACCAGACCCTGGTGGGAAACGAACCCACGATCCCGCATTTGTAATCTGAGTACGCTACCAACACAGTTACCGGGGCGACCCAGTAGTTTAATGATAAAGTACCTCCTTTTTTATGGCGAGTTCGAACGGCATTCCTTATAGCGAAACCACTTGGTAAAGTTTTAACATGGCTGGATACCTTACAAATGTCGCCAGCATTGGGGGATAAACACCGCTTAAAAAGTTTGTATCTGATGTTTACCCTGGGATTTTAATCCAGGCGTTCGACGTCATTCACGGATTTGCTTACGAAGGCCACGGTGGCCCGTAGATCAAGGAAATCCGCCCCTTGTATGGGGTCTGTTCAGAGGGAATTTTTAATAAGTCAAGGATTGCCTGGGCAAAGTACTGGCTACTTGTGCAACGGGGTCTCAGGTCACATGCGGGCCAAACGTCCAGGACGTAAACTTTAATCTTAGCTCAGTAGGAATTGAAGCGTCTGCATCTGCCGTAATGTAGTTGAGCCACAACTAATTTGGATTGCAGCCTACGGAAAACCGCTGGATTTAGTATGTAAAAGGACAAGAGTATATTGTAACTGTTTAAGATGATTGATAGTCAAATCGATTGACTCAATGGTTATAAACGTTGGGGGGAGCAATTGTGAAAATGGCTTTTTCAAAATATGTTATTAGCAAATATTTTGCTTTTGTCAATCAATCACATGGAAGCCGGATGTACGTACGGAATTGGACCGATGGATTCCTTCATCGGCAAGGGCGATTGCCTCAGTGTACAATACAATAGGCGCGTTAAGTACTTTTCGTGGTGGGAAACAAATGGATAAGCAAATTTAGGTATATGTACATATGAATAAAAAGTAATACAAAGTTTGGAATATGCATCAAAGGAGTTTAAAGTGGGGCCGTTGTTAAACATTTTGGATAACTTGAACAATTATTAAACAAAAAACACTTTTGTGTGGCTGGTCCTTTGCTTTAACATCACAAAGCCTTTTTAATAACTTACAGCTTAATAACGAAAAGTTCTTTAAAAAGGACGCTCAGTGGTCAATTTTAAAGTTTTCACTTTTCATCTGGAAATTTCATTGGTAAAAAAAATAATTTGTTAAAAATCTATTCTATATAAAATATAATAAATAAATACAGCTCAAAAACTATAGAAATTAATGTAATTTTGTTTTTCTCTGGAGAACATATGTTTTTCGATACTTACGTGCAGGTTTTCCATTAGCCCAAGGAGTAAATTTGACATGGCTCTCGCTACGTTTGGCAGCATCGGCACGCAAATCAGCCTTCAAGGCTTGACGCACTACACGGGCGCAGATGTTGGAGTATTGAATGTAGCTGCAATGTTATATAAAGAAAAATATGTAATGATATAATTTTCTTGTGTCTTCATATTTTGGACATTATTCTATGCCGCTTTTTGACACTGCAGCAGCATACTACCTCCCCATGGAAGAAGTTAAATTACGTAATTTTTATTTTCCATTGTATTACAAAAAGTGTCACTCTTATTATTTATGTTCACAGTTTATATTACTTACGTAAGTCCAGCGGCTCTCCAGGCGTTAGTCATTTTGCTTTGGATTTATTTAATTTACTTTATTTTAAAGATAAATTTTGCAAAATTGTCGGCAGCTCGTGTAGTCTGTCAGGAAAATCTACAATGGTGGAGCAAAATCGATTCCAATTATGGTTATGTTATCGATTGTCGTTACAACGATTATTTTTCGATTCTGTATGTAAATGCGCCAATGTCTGTCAAAATGCTTTACGGTTGTCATTCAGCTGCTAGATGTCGCCTTGGCTTTAGAATCATATGTCAGTCAAACTCAATTGTAAACATAACGGGTTTCAATTCACATCGTGTGTCGCATTTTAGAAGCTTTTCGGTTTGTGATAATATTATTAAGTTTTTCTTATATTTATAACATTTATTTGAATCCAAGAAAATGTTCAACGACCAATGTAAGTGATACTCCCTTATTTATAAACTATACACAGAAAAAACTATGTATCTAACAACTAGAGCAATTAGTATTATTTCTGTCACATAGAATGACAAAGTAAAAAATTGTTAACAAGTTGGCAATTATAACTTTCTTTAATCGTTTGATTAAATTGACTGAAGATATTTTATTGTGTAAGAGATTGAGAACTTAAGTTAATGAGTTTGTTCCTATAAGCTTAACATAAAATTTGTAAATCCATCAGTAGGGGTTGGGGTTGTCGTTGTAGCCACATTTGCATGTGGAGGTGGCGATCCTCGTCACGCTCCTGGTGAGCAAGCTCGTTTCGGTCCAAAGGACCGATCGCCGCGGGAACAGGTTATTCATTGGTTATATAAAGGCGCCAATAATCCGTTTTGTCATATCGAGCATCATAGGCACTCAGTATTTGTGCGAGAGCCGGTGCCGACCGGCCTCTTACTGAGACTCCTACTACTCCGTATGGAGAATTACACTATCCGCAACGCAGTTAAGCTTCTGAACACCACACAGATCGGACCTCAATGTTCCAGCCTGTTTGGTGGGATTGGGTTGGGGTCTTTCGCATTTGTGCACTTTGGCATGGATAGCTTCTTAATCGTCATTGATTTGCAGATGTCCGGTATCCATTTCACTGTCAGTTTTCTTAAGCGGCTTACGAATTTCGTTTTTAGTTCCGCTATCGACCTTATCTAAACGGATTGGCAGCCACAAATCCACAGACATGAGTTTGGCTGTGCATTCGTAGTCCGACACAGGCTTAAGGCTTGTTGCAGATCTTATTGTCATCATGTCCTAACAATAGACAAAGACGAGAAGGATATATTCTTAGAGTGTCTGGCCAAAAAAGTAACCACTGGCCGAAGGCCATCATCTGACATAACATGGATGTTAAACTTTGATGATAAGATAAGCTTAGGTGTTATTGGCAGTCTACTATCAAAATTGAAAAACTACAGCTACGGGAGAAAGAAGGTGCATTATGCTTCCTATCGTTGAAAAGCCACTTTTAAACCCGCTTTAAAAAAACCTCAAAACTGACGAATGTAAGTTTCTGATCGGATATCTGAGACGACACTTGAGGTCGTGTCCGAGGCACTGCTGCCAGCCGCACAGTCTTGGACTGGCGGAACCCTAGTATTGCCATCTGGAAGATCATGCTACATGGATGCATCAGAACTAGAGGACAGAGTGGGTCTGGGGGTCTACATTGAGGATCCAAGAACTGAGATCTGTTTTAGACTGTTTTAACGCCTTCTCTGAGGATGGCACAATCCGAATTGTTTGGGTGTCGGGCCATAATGGAGCAAGGAGGAATGAAAGGGCAGATGAATTGGCAGTGAAGGCCAGAAGACTGTCGTTAGAAAACTTGGTTAACCCGAAGCCTTTCGGGTCGACGCAGACCGAGTTAAGGGCGGGTAACACTGTGGAACCGTAGTAGGCCACTGCAGCGCAGAGGCTAGCATGTCCGCCTATGACGCTGAATGCCTGGGTTCGAATCCTGGCGAGAAGATCAGAAAAACATTTTCAGCGGTGGTTATCCCCTCCTAATGCTGGCGTAATTTGTGAGCTAATATGCCATGTTAAAACTTCACCCCAAAGAGGTGTCGCATTGCGCTACGCCGTTCGGACTTGGCTGTAAAAAGGAGGCCCCTTATCATTGAGGTTAAAATTTGAATCGGACAGCACTCAGTGATATGTGAGAAGTTTGCCCCTGTACCTTAGTGGAATGTTCATGGGCAAATTCGCATTTGCAACACTGTGGAATAGTGAAACAGTCGGTAGGACGGCGAAAATCCTATGGGGTGATCCGGATCGTGAGAGGACGAGGCTATTATTGAAAGGAAGTAAGAAGGAGATCAGAAACGGTTTTTTTATTATAAGGGGACACATGCGACTACGAACGCACTTATGCAAAATCGTCAGCATGTGTAGGGCATGTGGAGAAGATTATGAGACGTTGGAGCATTTCCTATGTCATTGCTCTGGTTTAGGTGTATGTCCATAATGGCATGGGGCGGATTAATATCCGCATCCTCTTCTCAACCTAACCTAACCTACGAATGTTTACATCCACTGATTCAGGCTGGATCGGTAAGATGCAGCTGCAGCAGAAATCGGATACTCTACTCGACTGATCCAACTACTTAAAGGAAGATTTAATTTTCTCATAATACTTGGTAAACAGAAACTTTCATTAAGAAACGTATAGCACGACTTCAGTGTGATTGAGTGCTACTGAGGCTATGAATGTACTATGCAGGAAAACGTCAGTCAGAAGCATCACTTTAAAGAAATGAAATGTTATTTCGAGAAAAGGAGGGAAGTGAAATGCCTATTCCTATTATGTGTGAGTGTGAGAAGTCGATGCATTCAAGAATTGAGATAAAATCTGAAAATTTTTACAAAAGACATTGGATTGAATCCATAGGTCGTCATAGACCTTAATTTTTCGCAACTGTTCAGTTGTATCGAGGATACCTTCGAACAAATACCTGACTACGGCATTGAGTTTCTAGCGTCCATCCAGAATATGGTTAGTATAGCGGTAACCAGTTCCTATGTTTTTGAAGCAATATGTGTGTTGGCGTACTTACAAATTTGTGCAAATTTTCACTATTTGTTACTGAAAGAATACAATCCCATTCTTTAAAACCTCCATATCCTGAAAGCAGACATTTATGTCCAAAATTAATTTTTCTGTTTCTTTTTTGTCTGCAAATTTTTCCATTGGCCGAAGCTTTAATTTTGCTTTGCTTCCGGTTTTTTCTTAACAATGCAATAAACCGCATACTAAAAACTTGCTGTCATTACGTTCCGGATGGCTTCTTTTACTTTACAGATCATTGCGACTGCTTAAATAAGCTTTTAAACTTAACACTTTACCCAGATCTGTCATTTGGGTGGATAGTTGCCATAAATTGCAATGATAATTGTAAAGTCTTGTCTTTACTTGTTAAGCGCATGCTGTGCTGTTGTACATAGAGTCGGCTGCCCTTGCCGATGAAGGACTTCACAGGGACAATTTGGTACGTACAAACGGCTGCCATTGGATTGAAAATGTTTTTTCTGTGCCCTAATGAATATCAAAAACTTTCGACAATATTTTGCACGAAAACTAAATTTTGACGAGGTTCAATGGAAATAAAATCGTATATATAAAAATTAATTTGTGTTTGTAACCTAAAAACAAAAACAAAAACACCTCCCAAATAGGACGAATGTAGCTCAAATGAAAGTTCTTTGGGAGTAAAGCACAAATCTGATATCAATATTCGGGAAAAGTATTTATGACGCCACACCACCCCCATATCACCACCCAAACAATCCCATGCCAGCCGGTTGTACGTACCAGATTGACCCGATGGAGTTCTCCATCGGCAAGGGCTGCCACCTCAGCGTACAACACACTGCTACAACAACAACAACAACACCACCCAAAAAGGGCGTATTTGCTGACCATTCCAATATGAAGAGGAAGAGGTATTTAAGAGTGGAACACGAATCTGATATATATTTTCAGGGGCAAGTCACTGAATGGGCGCCCCATCCCCCAAAACACCCCCAAATCGGAAATGTTTGCAGACTATGGGAATATGGGGTTCAAATGAAAAGCACTACGAATCTGATAACAACATTCCGGACGAACCGTCTTAGGGACGACCCACCCCCATAACAACCCTCATATAGGACGTATTTGTGTTGTGCACTGAGGCGGTAGCCCATGCCGATGAAGGACTCCATCGGGTCAATCCGGTACGTAAAACCAACTTCCATGGGATTGAATGTATAAAAGGTATTTGGATGTAGTGTCTACATCCGATACACAAGTTTTGTCTGGGGGCCTCCTTAACATCATTAAAACCTCTAACGAGGACTTGTTAACCGATCATGATAACATGGAACTCACATAAAAAGGTACTTCGGAATTTGAAAAAAAGGCAACAATGTTGGAGCTACGTTGATATTGTGTTACTCGGGAGGACCAGCAAAAAACTCCCTCCACACGGGATCTTAGATCTCTCTCTCAGTTCCGATTTGTGTGGTGTTCACCGTCATTACGAGAAGCTCAGCTGCCGAGCACAGGTTGCAACTGCAATCGCGGACAATCAGCGGTACCGAGTGGAGAGTGTCAGTGAGAGGCCGGCCGGCACCGGCTCTTGCTTTAGTACTGGGGCCGTATTACCGCATTCGTGATCCAGTGCGCTTTCGTATCGAATGAAATCTCATCTCGTATTTAATGCGTCTTACCACTTGTATATAAATTTTTTTCCAAGTGTTCTTAAATTTCAAAAATTCGCGTTTAATAAAGAGATAAATAATTCACCATAGAGAGATTTCGAACGATTTTACTCGTTCACGTATGCGGTAATTCGGCCTTTAAGTGCTTATGATGCTCGATATGATAAGGCGAGTTATTGACGCCTTCAAATAACCAATGGCCATAACGGCCCGCGGCGATCTGTCCGATTGACCGGAGCGAGCTTGCTCACATATGGTGCTTGACGAGGATCCCCCACCTATAAATGTGGTTCCAACAACAACAACAGCTAAAACACCTCCAAGCAAACACGTTGACTCATCGAGCAATCGTGGAATTCAAGTAAAAGGATTTTGGAAATGGCAGTCGGTTGGTAGTTGTGACCCACTTAATGGCCAAGCTTACAAGCCCGACATAAGTGGGCTACTGTCTGGCCACAATGGTCTGGTTCTAAGAGACTTTAATGCGCATCACGTTTCATGTCAATCTATTCTAGGTAATGACCAGCAGGGCATAGTTTTGGAAGAGCAGATTGAAAGCTCCACATTTTATAAGGTGAGTGAGGATGTCCCCACTTGGATTACAAGGAAATGCAGCAACTCGTCAGACATTTTCATTGCATCCCCTGATCTCTTGGGTTGTTGTAGCTACATTTTTATGTGGAGTTGGCGATCCTTGTCAAGCTCCTTCCGGTCCAAAGGACCGATCGCCCGGTAGTTCGTAGCTAAGCTTTTCCTGGCAGCAATGAGAAGCTTAGCTGCGAGCTACCGGGTGCGTCCACATGTTGCGGATAGTGGAAAGCTCCATACGGAGTAACTGTAACGGCAGTCGCGGACAATCAGCGGTATCGAGCGGATCTGGGACCGGTTCTTGCACAAATACTGAGTGCCTATGATGCTCGATATCACAAGGCGAGTTATTGGCGCATGTAAATAACTAATGACCACCATGATCCCGCGGCGATCGGTCCTTTAGACCGGAACGAGCTTGCTTACCTACAGGACCTTGACGAGGATCGCCACTTCCACATGAAAATGAGGCTACAACAAAAAAAAAACAACCGTTTTTGAAAAAGTAATTGAATAAATTTTCAATTAAAAAAATTATTGAAATTTTTAAAATCTTCAATTAATTTTTTGATTTTTGGGACGCATAAATCTTTGAAACTCCTTCCCTTTATATTGTGGGATACAAAATAGCCTTGTATTGAATTTACTTAAGTATCATATTTGAAAATTTTCTAAGGTTCGATTAAAAAATGTTTGAATCATTTAATTTCTTTTAATTGAAATTTACAAACTTTTCTGTGACGATTGTGATGAGAAAAATTTTCAGATTCAATTAAAAAAATAATTGGATCAATTTTGTTTTTAGTTAAAAATTACATAAATTTCAATCATGACTGTAATTGAAAAAAAAAATCTTATTAAATTAAATAAAAAATTATTGAATCAATGATTTTTTTTGAAAAATTGTTTGCGATTTTTTTCTATCTAGGATGGGGATATACTAACTTCTTTTTTCCGTTTGTAACACATCAAAACATTGGTCTAAGACCCCACAAAGTATATACATACATATATTCTTGATCGGTATGACATTTTAACTTGATTTAGCCATGTCCGTCTGTTTGTGGAAAGCATGCTAACTTTCGAAGGAGTAAAGCTAGACAATTGAAATTTTGCACAAATACTTCCTATTGGTGTGGGTCAGTTGGAATTGTAAATGGACCATATTGGTATATATTAAGAAATTGCTTTGATATAAGCCAGTTTCCCGATTATACTTCTTTAGCCTCTAGAGAGAGCAATTCCTATCTAAATTTGGCTGAAATTTTGCCCTATTACGTTATCTATGACAATCAACAGATGTGCCAAGTATGGTCCGAATCGGTCCAAAATCTGATATATCTCCACTACAAACCGACCGCGCGATAATACTTCTTGAGCCTCTTTATAAAGCGATATCCTGATATAAACTGATCTCCCTATATGAGCCGATCTACCCATATAAACTGATCTCCCGATTATACTTCTTGAGCTCCTATAGGCCGCAATTCGTATCCGATTTGGCTGAAAGTTTGCAAAATGACTTCTACTACGTTCTCCAACATCCATACCAAGTATGGCCCGAATCGGCACATAATTTGAAAAAGTTCCTATAGCATAGCAGTTCATATCCGTTATCCTCTGATGATGGTGGAGGGTATATAAGATTCGGCCCGGTTGAACTTGGCACACTTTAACTTGTGGAATCTAACTAATCCTAACCTGTGGAATCCCAGAACTATATTACGAGATGTATCAATCCCATGGCAGCCGGTTGTACGCACCGGATTGACCCAATGGAATCCTTCATTGGCAAGGGCTGCCGCCTGAGTGTGCGTGTTCGTATTTTTTCGTCATGGGAGAGGCACATCACGGAGTGCCTTCTCCGCACACTTCTGGTCCGTGTCGGGATTGAAAAGAACCCCGGACCCTGTTTCTGTTCGGTTTGCCAGAACCGCCTCCATCATCAGTCGGTGTCGGTGACGTGTAACAGGTGCATGGAGTGAGTACATTTCCAATCTTGCTCTGGCCTCACTTCACTACGAGACTATAGCCATACTGAACATAGCCAGAAGTGGGTCACAAGCGTCGTCTTCGTCGTCGGACTATGTGACCGCCGACCTCTCCCGCGCGGCAATAAACGCAACAGCAGCATCTCAGCTCCAATATTGCCAGCCCAGATCCGGGAAGTGTATCATTATTGAAACTAAAGTGTAACGGTCTCCGTGGCAAGATCTATTAGATTGTGGATTTTATGAGTCGGAAGAACATATTGGTCGTATGCGGTACAGCAGACAAATCTGACCACACCCGCAGCTTGTACAGTTGTCACGGATACAATGTGCTACGCAAGGATCGCTCAAGGAATAGAGGTGGGGGATTAGGTTTCGTGATACACCATTCCGTGCATTATAGACCCATCTCGCCTGCGCCTGGCGCTAGTGACCCCTACATGGAGTGCATAGGGATAGCACTCAGGTCCGGTACTGCTGAGATAGAGCTATACAACGTATACATACCGTCGGTTGGTAGCTGTATCCAAATTAATGGGCAAGCTTTCAACCCCGACATAAGTGGGTTACTATCTGGCCATAATCGTCTGGTTCTAGGGGACTTTAATGCGCATCACATTTCATGGCATTCTTCCCTAGGTAACGAACTGAGGTGGGGGATTAGGTTTCGTGATACACCATTCCGTGCATTATAGACCCATCTCGTCTGCGACTTGCGCTAGTGACCCCTACATGGAGTGCATGGGGATAGCAGTCAGGTCCGGCACTGCCGAGATAGAGCTATACAACGTGTACATATCGCCCGTTGGTAGCTGTGTCCCAATTAATAGCCAATCTTTCAACCCCAACATAAGTGGGTTACTATCTGGCCATAATCGTCTGGTTCTAGGCGACTTTAATGCGCATAACATTTCATGGCATTCTCCCTTAGGTAACGATTAGGGTGGCATGGCTTTGGCAGAGCAGATTGAAAGCTCCACATTTTGCACGGAGAATGAGGAAGCCCCCACTAGAATTACGAGGAGGTGCAGCAGCTCGCCAGACATTTCGATTGCATCCCCCAAACTCCTGAGTGACGTATCCTGACAAGCCTTCATCTCTTTGGGGTCAGACCACCGCTCCATAATTTTCACCATCGACCGACCACCCGACTTCATAACCTCTAAGCGCCGGACGTTTATCAATTAGAAGAAGATCGATTGGGTTGTCTTCAGAGAGTACACCAATTGGCGCTTCAGTGAACTGCCACCCCCCTCGGATGTGTTAGTTGCCGAGAGGAAATTCCGAGACATAAATAATGCAGCAGCCGCTCGCTTTATACCAGCCGGTCGAAAACCCCGAGTGCGGCCCAATTTCCCGGCGCAGGTAGTGGTACTCGCAGACGAGCGTGATGGAATTCGTTGTATGGAGCCAACTAACCCCAGAACCAGCGAGCTGAATCTGGAAGTAAAAAGGAGAGTCTACGAACATAAGCGCAATTTGTGGCTGGAACCCTTGGAGCAATGTAACTTAGCCACCGGTATAGGCAAACTGTGGTCTACTGTTAAGTCACTCTCGAACCCCGGTAGACGGGATGACAAGACCTCGGCCACTTTTGGCGACGTAACTGTGACTGATCCGAAGAGATGCGCCAGATTGTTTAACAGTCAATTTATTGTGCATCCCGAGAGTGGCAGGGCTATGAGGGGAGCCATTCATCGAATCCATGGTCTACGAGCCGATGAACAGCCATCACAATTTACCGTGGGCGAAGTTACAAATGTCATCCGTAGCGCCAAATCATCTAAGGCGTTGGGCCCCGACGGAATCTCTACATTGATGTTGAAGAATCTGGATTCACCTGGAGTTGAGTACCTTACTACTGTCCTCAACCTGTCTTTGGACACTCTTATAGTTCCCGATGTCTGGAAAATGGGCAGAGTGATCCCGCTATTGAAGCCTGGAAAAGATCCGAGTTTGGGGGAGTCGTACAGATCGATCTCCCTTCTCTCACCAGTGGCAAAGACGCTTGAGGCACTACTCCTCCCGAGCCTCGTAGGAGAATTTCCATTCGTCGAGCATCAACATGGATTTCGTAGACTGCACAGCACAACAACAGCTTTGCATGCCATCACCGCACACATTTGCCGTGGCTTCAATCAGCCCAGGCCATTTGATAGGACGGTCCTCGTGGCCCTGGACTTATCGAAGGCATTCGACACCGTCAGCCATGCCAAATTATTTGAGGACATCGCCAACACGTTCCTCCAGCCATGCCTGAAACGATGGGTCGCGAATTATCTATGTGTTCGCCAGTCATTTGTGGAATTTAGGGATAAGAAGTCGAAGCACCGTAGAGTGAAACAGGGAAATCCCCAAGGTGGTGTGATATCTCCGGCACTGTTTAACCTCTACCTATCCTCCATTCCACCCCCTTCAGACGGCATAGAGATCGTATCATATATAGACGATTGTACGATCATAGCATCAGGCCCCCCACCTATTGATGACATCTGCGATAGGTTGAACGTCTACCTCAACGAACTTGTCTCATATTTCGCTGCAAGAAATCTGAACATAT
The DNA here is from genome assembly GCF_963082655.1 of Stomoxys calcitrans. Classification (NCBI taxonomy): domain Eukaryota; kingdom Metazoa; phylum Arthropoda; class Insecta; order Diptera; family Muscidae; genus Stomoxys; species Stomoxys calcitrans. The sequence goes on from NC_081555.1 coordinate 116,208,066, forward strand.
CCGCCACCAAATCTTCAGCCACATTGTTCACTACAAATACACGTGAGGTGAATTCTGAGCTGACTGTGATGGTCAATGGAGAAATGATTCCGACCATCAAGTGTCCCAAAATACTTGGCGTCACATATGACAGATCTTACACATTCTCCCCACATGCCACAGCATTCTCCGATAAAGTCAAAAGTAGAAACAAAATCCTCAAGTCACTTGCTGGCAGCACTTGGGGTGCAGACAAAGAAACCTTGTTGACCACGTACAAAGCAATTGGCCGGTCTGTGGTAAGTTATGCAGCGCCAGTGTGGTCTCGCCAACTTTGTGACACGCAGTGGAATAATATTCATGTCTGTCAGAATGCCGCTCTCCGAACTGCGACGGGCTGTCTCCTCAGCTCTCATGTGGACCACCTCCATCAGGAGACAAAGATCCTACCAGTGCGAAGACATAACTACATGCTGTCTAAGCAATACCTTTTGGGCTGTTATCGCAGAGACCATCCAAATTATCATCTTGTGGATAGATATCCACCGTCCAGATCCACATGATCTAGAGCAGTAGGTAGATCTACATGATCTAGAGCGTGAGGTTCAGCGCTACAAGAGAGAACCTCTAGATCAAGCAGCATATCAAACAGGTCTAAACAACATTCATACAGACACGGTAGCAGATGCGGTAATTGGCTACCGGGTGAGTGTAGTCCTTGGAGAGCGACCACCTCCCATTGCATCTGAAGAAATCGACCTCCCCCGGCAAACCAGAGTAGTTCTGCCTCAATTACGTTCCGGCAGATGCAGCCGCCTCAACTCCTACAGAGCAAGGATTGATGCTGACGTGCAAGATGTGTGTCCCGATTGTAACTAGGGACCGCACGATACACGTCACCTGATTAACTGCCCGACCAGACCAACTCGACTCAGACCCAGATCCCTGTGGACAGACCTCATCTTAGTCGCAGAGTTCCTAGATCTTGGCACTCAACAGAATCAAGCAGACGAATGGTAGAACTCAACCAACTGCTACAACAACAACGAGATGTTACAAACGGTGGTAGATATACAAATTAATTGAAGTTTTTCCCACATATAAAATTTTGTTGAAACATAAGTGTAGACAAAATTTTTATTTATATAAAACTAGCTGACCCGGGCCCGCTCCGCTGCGCCTTCTTTTACTTTATGTAGAACAAAAGTTTCCTTGGAATATTTATTTTCGACAATTAAAGAGCTTTTAGTGAAATACCATGCTACGAAAATAGTATGCCGCTTGACTAACAGTTTAACAATATAAGTGCCTTTATCTGAATCCCATATGATCTTTATTGGTCTAGGAATTTAAGTTTGGTTGTAAGGTGTACTCCATTCTTAAAATACTTCATTTCAGCCCGATATTCTCATGATGTCTGATTTAGTGGTGTTTTGGGGGGTGAGGTGGTCCCCCAGATACTTGGCCCTGAATAAATATCAGCATCGTGCTCTTCTATCAAATACCATTTATTTAAATCCCATATTGCCATTGGCTTAAGAGGAGTTTACAGGATGAGGCGTCCCCCAAACACATGGCCCCAAATTAGGTTATCAAATTCGTTTTCTAATCTCAAATACCTTTCATCTGAGCCACATATTGGCATGGTCGAAAATTTTTTTTCGTTTGGGGGTGTTTTGGGAAAGGGTGATGCCCTAAATATATGGTCCTACATTTGGATATCAAATTCGTATTCTACTCCCAAATATCTTTATTTTATCCCCATATTGCGATGGTCACTAAAAAATTGCTGTTTGTGGGGTATTTTGGGAAAGGGGTAGACCCCCAGAAAATTAGTCCCGAAAATGGGTATCAATTCTTGCTCTAACCCCAATTCCTTTCATTTAAGCTCCACATTGACATGGTCGGTAAATATGGCCGATTTAGGAGTGTTTTAGGGACTGGGGTGGTCCCCCAAACACTAAACCCGGAATATATATCAGCAACGTGCTCTATTCTCATATATCTATATATCACTTATTTGAACCTCATATTGCAATTGGCATCAAAATTGGATATCAAATTCGTTTTCTAATCTCATTTAAACTCCTTATTGCAAAAGTCAGCAAATATGTCCGGTTGGGGTATTGGCCCTAAAAACTATGAATATTTAGTTCCACTCTCTTTAAGACCCAAATTGTCTTGGTGAGCAAATACGTCCTATTTGAGGGTTGTTGTGGTGGTGGGACGTCCACTAGACAGTTGGCCCCTAATGTTGATATCAGATACGTGGTCGACTCCCAAATACCTTTAATTTGAACCCCATATTTCCATAGTCGGCAAATATGACCGGCTTGGGGGGTGTTTTGGGGGATGGGCGGCCACTCAGTGAGTTGGCCTTGAAAATATATATCGGATTCGTGTTCCACTCTTAAAACAATCTTATTTGAGCCACATATTGCAATAGTCAGCAAATACTTACTATTTGGGTGTTGTTGAGGGGGTGGGGTGGCCTCATAGACACTTTTCCCGAATATTGATATCAGATTCGTGCTATACTCCCAAAGACTTTTCATTTGAGCCCCATATTGCTATGGTCGTAAATTTGTTCCCTTTGGGGGATGTTTTTGCGGAGAGGCGGCCCCCCAAACATTTGGTCTCATATTTGGATATCCGATTCTAATTCTACACTCAAATACCTTTTATGTAAGCCCGATATTCCCATGGTCAGTAAATGAGTCCTGTTTGGGGGGTGTTTTGGGAAAGGGGTGGACCCCCAGAAACGCGGTCCCACATTTGGATATCAGATTAGTATTCTACTCGCAAATACCTTTCATTTGAGTCCCATATTGCCATGGTCGGTAAATATTTCCGATTTAGGGGTGTTTTGGGGGTTGGGTGGTGTTGTGGAGTTGGGGTGGCCCCATCGACACTTTTCCCGAATATTGATATCAGATTCGTGCTTTACTCCCAAAGACCTTTTATTGAGCCCCATATGGTCGTAAATTTGTTCCCTTTGGGGGATGTTTTTGGGGAGAGGCGGCCCCCAAACATTTGGTCTCATATTTGGATATCCGATTCTAATTCTACACTCAAATACCTTTTATTTAAGCCCCATATTCCCATGGTAAGTAAATAAGTCCTGTTTAGGGCGTGTTTTGGGGAAGGGGTGGACCCCCAGAAACGTGGTCCCACATTTGGATATCAGATTCGTATTCTACTCGCAAATACCTTTCATTTGAGTCCCATATTGCCATGGTCGGTAAATATGTCCGATTTAGGGGTGTTTTGGGGCTTGGGGTGGTCCCCCTAACACTTGGTCCGACAATTGGATATCAGATACCTTTTCTTATCGTAAATACCTTTCATTTGAGTCCCATATTGTCGTGATTGGTCTAAATATATGTTTAGTAGGTTTAAGGGTGGGGCGGCCCCCCTAGGTACCCCATCCGGAATTTGGATACCAAATTTTTATTTTTAGGGAACTATATGAGAGCACACAAAATTTCGCTTAAATCGCACCACCCATCTCCGAGATCTGGCGTTTCTGAAAATTAGGGTTAGGGGAAGGGTCCGCCCCCCTTCAGATATCAAAAAATTTAATACCCTATTTTCGACACGGGATCATTATGCGCCATCTGTGAAAATTTTAAGAAAATCGGTTCAGCCGTTTCTGAGTCTATAAGGAACACACAAACATACAAACATACAAACAAACAAACACAAACTGATTTTTATATATAAGATGTTGACGAAATTTTCTATTGAAAGTTGGAAAATTAAAAAAATCAATTGTTATAAATTTTTAATTTAAAACTTAATGAAAAAAGCTTGTCCTTAGATGTGGCACCTAACTAATTTCTCTGAGCCACTGTAAACAATTTCATATAATTGTTATGCTGAAAGTGATTCCTTTAATTATTTGAGCTTTAATGTTCTAATTATTGTTGTTGTTTTTGATGTTCTACTTAATGTCGAGCATTAAGAGATCATAAAATATTATTTTAAAGATTACAAAATCCTTACAAGAGAGAAGATTATAAAACTATTTTCCACTTGAACCGTTCTGCCATGCACAAAATGCAATGTTTTCATAATTAGTGGTTCCAGCCGGGTTCCGAGGTGGCTAAAAGAAAGATTAGCATGGACGACACTTGAAATGAGTGCGATGCGACATTATGACCCAGATAGAGAGAAAGAAGTTAATTTGCCATTTCTAAAACATTTAATTCGCCTTGATTTGCGAGCAAAAGATGGTAAAAGGGAAAATGGACAAAGAAATAGTGGATGGGATTTTCATATTTCTAGAGTCTTTTTGTGTGAAATCACTTTTTTATGGAAATTTTTTTTAGTATTGATGATAAACAAGCGAAAATTGAATAAGATTGATTAAAACTAGAGACAAAAATTAAATTTGCGAGTACTCGTATCCATAGACCGAGAATTTCAATATCTATGCTCCGTCCTTGTTGCCCTGGCTGCTTAAAGTCCACCACCGCAATACAGCTCTTTGATTTTCTCCAATTGTTGCTGTGGGTATCCTTGGCTCTGCAGCTGCATTTCCGCTTGGTCAATCAGCTTTTGTATACATTTCAGCATACTGATGCTCTGCATTAGTTTGTTCGACATGAATTTATGGCGAAATTTCATTTTGGCCTTTTTTATTTTGTTGTGGATGCGAGAGCGACGACACGATTCGGCACGTTGTCGTTGTTGTTGTTGCAGTTGAAGCTGCTGCAGTGTGGCGGCTTTGTTGGCATCTCTATGCCTTGGTCGATTGGAGTAGTTGGAGCTGCATCCGTTTCCGGCCGAATGTAGAAGTTGATAATTATCATCATTTGTTTTAGGTGTTGAATCCGTTGTCACAGTTGGGACAGTTGATTGCGTTGATTGCCCAACCGGAGATAGGCTACGTCTTTCCACCACTATGGGATTTTCTAGCAGCATCTGCTCCACAAATTGCTCTTCTTCGCGTTGGCAATTGGCCTTTACACGCTTCATTTCAGTGTCCACAACTTGATCAATATATTGAGTGCTTAAATTCGATTGTTGTTGCTGCTGTTGCCTCTGTTGTTGTTGTTGTTGTTGGTGGTGGTGGCTGGTGATGGATTGCATTTGGAAATTTTGCGTTAAGGACATCCAGTCATCCTTTAGAAATAAACCCCCTCCCTTTGACATGTTCGAACGCAGCAAGTGCATAGGAGGCTAATGATGAAGGAAGAGAAATATACGTTTGTAGCTGTGTATTGTTCGATTGGAATGCAATTACTTACCATAGTGACATCTTGTCCGAGTTGCTTGGTGACTTTTATATGACTTCCACCCTAGTCGATTCATTTCATCGGCAGGGTGCTGCGGTTTATTGCATCTTGTGTATAAGCTGACAACGATGAATGTTGTGTTGTTGGTCTCCAACGGAGATAAACTGCAACTTCGGTATGGTAGTTTATCAATTATAAGATAATATTCTGCATTACAATACCCCAGCTATCACCATGAGTGCATTTCCAAAGAATTATAATCTTTGGTGATTTAAATCACTGAAATTGGTCAAGCCATTTTTTTTAATGAACATAATAGCTTTGGAAAATTTTTAAGAAACAAACAAGTAAGAAGGCATTAGGTTCGGTCAGGCCGAACTTTGTTTACCCACCACCACTGATATACATATATCATACGCCAATTTCGTTAACATTTGCGCGCCGAAAAAGAAGTAAAGCGAGAAGGGTCTATATGGCATCTATATCTACATATAGACCGATATGGACCATATTCAATTCGAAAGGCAAGCAAATGCTGACCGTGACAGTGCCTCAAATGGTCCATCCGCTTAGTTCAATTCTGGCATACTCTTTCCAACATTTCGGCCGGTATCTCACTTCACTGTCGTCTTCCAATGCGTTAACTGAAGGGGGCTTGTCTATATAGACATGAGCTTTAACATAGCCCCACAAAAAATAGTCTAAAGGCGTTAAACCGCACGATCTAGGCGGTCAATTGACCGGTCCCGAACGGGAAATAAAATGTTGAACGAACTTGCCTCTCAACAATTACATTGTTACGCGTGCTGTGTGGCATGTGGCACCGTCTTGTTGAAACCACATGCCATGCAAGTCAAGCTTTTGTATTTTGGGCAAAAAAAAGTTAGATAACATCTCACGTTAGCGCTCACCATTCACAGTTATGTTAGAATTCGCTTAATCTTTGAAGAAGTACAGTCCAATGATGCCACCAGCCCACAAAAACTCACCAAACTGCGACTTTTTTTGGATGCGCTGATAGCTCTTCTGGTTGCTTCTATCTGATCTTCACTCCAAAATGGACAATTCTGATTATTTACTTATCCATTGAGCCAAAAATTAGCTTCGTCCTAAAATGGAAGAAGCGCGCGATGAACTTTCATAATAAAGCACGCGTTGTTTGTTTGTAAGACGATTCATGATTAAATTATGGACCAAACTGAAGATGTTTGACAGTGAAACAAAACATGAAACGTTCGTGAGCTGTTTAAACCAGTGTTGCCAAAAAGATAATAGCTAAAAAATCACCCTTTATATCGTATACCCTAGAGCAACACACTGTCTAAAATAAATAATAAATGCGGTTGCCCTAAAATCGGGACAACGGGCAGTTCAAAAAACATGATCCAGGTTTTAAGTAACTTGACCTCCGTAACGTTGACGACCCACGAAAACGAAAAAAGAACCATGGTTTGCGTCTGGAATGACTGCACTCTCTATAGAAAAGGTGCTGTATACGTGCTGGCGGATGTATTGGAGGAGTGCAAGGCCGATATTACCGCCTTACAGGAAGTGCGATGGACTGGGAATGGCGTCACAGCAACACCAAACGGTGACGAAGTATACCATAATGCCATAACACGAGGCATGAATTTAGATTTGTGAAACACCTTGTCTTAAGCTTAACTCCGGTGGATGAGAGGCTGCCCACAATCCGCACAAAAGTCGAATTTTTCAACATCAAGCCCTATTTGTGCCCATGCCCCGACGGAAGATAAGGTCGAGTAGCCCAAGGATATTTTCTACAAGCGCCGTGAGAGAGAATACGATCGCTGCCACGCACATAATATTTAAACCCTTTTGGGGGATTTAAATGCGAAGATAGGGAAGGAAGACATCTTTGGTCCAACAGTCGGAAAGTTTAGCCTCCACGAGATAACGTCCGAAAATGGTTTGAGGCAAATAGATTTCGCTGCGGCAAAAAAACATGGTAGTTAGCAGCACCAGATTTCAACATAAAAATATTCACAAAGCCACAAAGTCACCCGATCAAAAATAGATCATGTTGTAATAGATGGAAGGCTTTCAACCAGTGTGTTAGATATAAAATCGATCCAAGGGGCGAACATCGATTAGGATCATTACCTTGTTGCAGCAAAGGTTCGCACCCGTCTAAGTGTGGCGAGAAAAGTACGATCTGGCACAGCAAGGAAGCTGGACATTGAAAAGCTGCAAACACAACAGATGACAACGGCTTACTCCACTTGACCCTCTCAACTGCTTGATGAAAGCTCTTCTTATTCCGATGATATAATGTCGCAGTGGCAAACCATTGCCCACTCCATGGAAAATGCCGCGAAATCCGTACTTGAGTGTCGAGATGCTACTGAGTGTCGAGATGCTACTGCAGAGCAACAATCAGTAGCAACGCGCCAGATGAAAGAGAAGTATCGGGAGAACAAGAGAGAGGAGAGACGTCTATTCCGTAGAAAGAAAGAGGGAATGGAAAGACTTGAGTGTGAACGAATTGAGATGTAAAGGAGTCAGAATGAAGTCCGGAAATTCGACCAAAGAAATAAACATCAAACCGATGGCTTTGGTGCAGGCACATCCTCCTACAGAGACAAAAAAGGAAATCTGGTAACTGACACAGATAACATGCTGAGGATATGGAAAGAACATTTTACCCAACTGCTAGTGTCCGACATTGGCGGCGAAGAGGAACCACAGAACCAATAACTGATGATGGTATAGAATGTTTACCACCTTGTCAGAATGAGGTCCAAGTAGCAGTGACCCAACTGAAGAACAACAAGGCAGAAGGAACCGACGGATTAACCGCTGAACTATTTAAGACCGGAGACGACACGCTGATAAGACGTATGCATCAGCTTATCTGCGCAATCTGGCTAGAAGAACGCATACCCGATGAATGGAACCTCAGCATACAATGTCCCGTACACAAGAAAGGAGACAAGAAGGAATGTGCCAACTACAGAAGAATAAGTCTCCTCCCCATCGCATACAAGATACTCTCGAGCGTACTGTGTGAAAGATTGAAACCTAAAGTCAGTGAGATAATTGAGCCCTATCAATGCGGCCTTAGACCTGGTAAATCCACCCTATACCAGATATTCACACTGCGGCAAATCCTGGAAAAGATCCGAGAAGGATAAATCAACCGCAACCACCTCTTTGTTGACTACAAAGCCGCTTTCGATACCATTTTACTTTCAAAGGTATTTCAATCCCTGCAAAATTAATAAGCCTCTGCAGGATGACACTTGCTTATACGCGTTCCTCAGTAAGAATATGAAAGAATCTCTCCAAACCATTCAATACCAAACGAGGTTTCAGACAAGGAGTGTGATCTCTTTAATATCCTGCTGGAGAATTTTATACGAGATGCAGATGTGAATAGATATGGCACACTAATCACAGGAGAACACATGCTACTTGCCTATGCCGACGACATCGACATCATAGGTCATTCACCGGAAGTAGTAACTGCAGCCTTTGAGAGAATCGAAAGAGAGGCAGTCAAAATGAGTTTGGAAGTAAATGGAGATAAGACGAAATGGATGGTTTTAACTCCCAAGTCAGCAACTTTGTCTACCTCGGCACCGCCGTGACCAAAACGAATGACACCAGTTTTAAGATAAAGCGAATAATAATACTGGCAAACAGATGCTACTTTGGATTAAATAAGCAGTTTAGAAACAAGGCCACCTCTCAACAGACGAAGATTACACTGTACAAGACATTGATACTACCCGTGTTGTTGTATGGTTCTGAGGCATGGGCACATGTGAAAACAGTTGAGACAGCGCTTGGAGTGTTTGAGAGAAAGATTCTTCGTAAGATATATGGACCAGTTTGCGTTAATGGAGTATATAGGCGTCGTATGCACCACGAGTTGTATGACGATGATAGCATAGTTACAAGTATCAAAATAGAACGGCTGCGTTGGCTAGGTCATGTTGTCAGAATGGACGTAGAAGTTCCAGCAAAGAAGTCTTTTGAAGGCAAACACCGTGGTACACGAAAACCGGGACGACCAAAAGTCCGATGGCAAGATCAAGTGGTAGGAGATATTTGGTGTCAGATTATAAAATGAGCCCAGAAGATCGAGGCGCTTGGAACGCTTTTCTACGTTCTACTAGTGAAACAAATGTTCTGTCATAGCCAACTAAAGTAAATTAAAAGTAGCTTGACACGGTTTGTTTCATTTGTGGAATATATTTTTTGGTTGTGTGAACATTGTACCTTTCAAATTTATCTTGTGGACAAATATGTGCCTATTCCTATGCCATATTGTTGTTAAAATTTTATGATCTTGTTTACAAGTCGTTTTGTTTTTTTTTCCAAAACAAGAAGATTCCGCGATATGCAGACCTAAATCCTTTTATGTTTGTTTGTCACATTTCATATGCGAATTATTGTTTGTTATCGCCATCACGATGCCGCTATTGTTTTGTCATACCTGATTAAAGAACGTGCACATGCGCACATTGACGAATACAAGCCTCTCTCTGGGTGGTTTTCTATTTAGGTAGTTTAAATATGGTTAATCTGTTTGTTTGTATTCTGTTAAAAATAAAAATGCTTGCTTCTACCGCGATTTATAGTTTTGAAAATAATGTTAGGTATGAGAGAGTTTTTGGGATCTTTAAAAGTATGAACAAAAATTTACGAGAATTAAAAAAAAGAACTTAGTTGGTTCCGTTAAAAAAACATAAAAAGTTTTTTTTGTGTAATCTGATTTTTAGAATCATAACCCAATATAGACGAATTCATTCAAATATCGGGGAAACCTAACGTTTTAAAATTTCTTCTAAAGACAAGACAAGACAATAGCCGGAGATCACATACAATGCTTTCTATTCAAAAAATAGCTTAGCAAAGACTTAATAAAAAAAGGCAAATGTGTGTTGTTATTCAAAACACTTTGACTGGCATGGCGGATCGCGATTTCTGATATGCCTCATCAACACCTTTGTCAAATTGAATAAGTTGCCCTACATATCGGAATAGTGGAAAGTAAGGCCTTCTTCTCTCTTATTGCGTTAAAGAGAGTTAGAGGGCTTATTAAGCCCTGCTTCAAAACAAATGCGTGCTCTATACCGTACTCAATAGTCATTGGATATGTAGGACATCTTATTCGCTTTGACAAAGGTGTTGATGAAGATACATGACGTATCCGAAATCGCGATCTACCACGCCAGTCAAAGTGTTTTGACTAACAAAACACATTTGTCCAACTTTTATAAGTTTTTGCTATGCTATTATTTGAATAGAAAGCATTGAAGATCATCTCGAGTTGGAATATGTTCGAAAAATCACGAAAAGATTTTTATGAAATTAAAAAAAAAAGTTTACCAAATTTATTCTAAAGACAAAGTTTCTATGAACATTTTTTCTAAAGGCAAAATTTTAATGAAATTTTTCTTAAGGCAAAACTTCAATTAATATTTTTCTAATAAGCACAGCATTTGTCGGAGGTTGTTGGGGAAATTTTATCTGAGTCGGAAATCCTATGGGCCATGAAAAGTTTCAATTCCTTTAAATCGCCAGGTCCTGATAATTTTACAAAGGTTGGACTGCAAGCTGTGTCCGGCAGACTGGCTCCTTGGCTAAGGGAGATATAGTCTGCTTGTATCAGCATGTCGTATATACCTGTGAAATAGAGGGACACAATAGTAATTTTCATTTCAAAAGTAGGGAAACCGCACCACACGAAGGCGAGAGATCTCCGTCCTATTATTCTGCCATCTTTCATGCTGTAGACTCTGAGAGTGACTGATAGAAACATATTTGCGGACAAAGATCCCTGGAGATCGCCTGTCTCGGCAACAGCTTGCATATAGTTAGGGCAAGTCCACTAAAACAGCCCTTTACGACCAAGTCAGCTGCAACGAAGACTCTCTCTCTGTCAAGAAATATACAATAGTGGCGTTACTTGACATTGAGTGTGCTTTCAATAATGCCAAAACCAACGTCAATCATGAAGTAGCTGGAGTTTCTAGGCATCGACACTACTGCAAGAAACTTTATTAACAACTATTGGGTTGCCCAAAAAGTAATTGCGGATTTTTTAAAAGATAGTAAATGCATTTTTAATAAAACTTAGAATGAACTTTAATCAAATATACTTTTTTTACACTTTTTTTCTAAAGCAAGCTAAAAGTAACAGCTGATAACTGACAGAAGAAAGAATGCAATTACAGAGTCACAAGCTGTGAAAAAATTTGTCAACGCCGACTATATGAAAAATCTGCAATAACTTTTTGGACAACCCAATAATTTACAAAAGAAAATTTTCTGGAAGCTTTTCTTCGACCAGGTCGCCATTAACGCTATAATGGCGCCACCAAGATGAAAATGTTTCTCTCAAAAACCCATGTCCAAACTGAAGTGTTAATGACGACATGGGAATGAGAGCAGAAACAACAAAGGACATGTTGAGGCTTTTGATAAAAACGAATTTTCCACATGAAAAGACGGGACTCACACCGGAATAATGAGGTTGATCGAAGGCATATCTTTAACGAATTTATGGTAAAGGAAGCCTTGAGGAGCTTCAAACCATTTTAGTCACCCAGATCTGATGGAATATTTCCGGCGTTACTACAGAAGGAGCCCAACTATCTGGCGCCCCACTTGGCCACTATTTTCACAGGCCGCCGATGACTTGCACATACGTGAAAGCCTTGCAGGAGGCAAGGGTGGTATTTATACCCAAAACCGTCTTCATTTCGACCATACCCCAATTTTCAAAAACGCCAGATTTCGGAGATGGGTGCACCGATTTAAGAGAAATTTTGAAATTTTGTTTCCCACCTTGTGATACCGAAAAATACTAAATTGGTATAGAATTTTGGGACCAAATAACCAGGGGGTACGCCCCATCCCAAAACCCACCCGGGCGGACATGTTTACCGATTGGGACAATATGGGTATCAAATGAAAGGTATTTAAGAGTAGAATGGCACCCTTGGTGTCGGGGGGTACCCCACACCAAAAAACTCCACCCAACAGGACACTTTCACCGCTTTGGGCAATATGGGTATCAAATAAAAGGTATTTAAAAGTAGAGTACAAATCTGACATAAAAATGTATCCCTTGGTGTCTGGGGGGCCTCCTCACCCCGCACAAACACACCAGCAGGACATCTGAACCGGTTGGGACAATATGCATATAAAATGGAAGGTATTTAAAAGTATAGTAAAAAGTGTCTCCGGGCCCTCTTCAACACAAAAAACCCCCTAAAACGGGCATGAATGCCCAACGTCACAAAATGGCTATAAAATGAAAGTTCTTTGAGAGTTGACTACGAATCTGATCTACACATTTGGGACAGAGTTTTGGACCGGCCCACCCAATGTATACTTATCAATAGGACTTGTGGTTCGATCGGGATAATATGGGAATTTAACGAAAGGTCTATGACAGTAGAGTTCGAATATTATGTTGATATAAGGTTTCAAGTTTCTGGGTCACATCCTGCCGTTCAGCCGGACATGCAGAGTCTGTGACCGGCCAACCCACTAAATATCCTTCAATAGGACGTGTAGTTCGTTCAGGATAATATGGGAATTTAACGAAAGGTCTATGACAGTAGAGCTCGAATATTATGTTGATATAAGGTTTCAGGTTTCTGGGTCACTTCCTGCGGTTCTGACGTTCAGCCGGACATGTAGATCTCGACATCAAATAAATTGTCTTTTGGGTCTTAGGGTCGGGGGAACCGACCCTCTCCTCCCTATAAAAACAACACCAAACTGTTATGTAGGACGACCGAGAAAATATAACATTCAAATGCCGCCATTCCCCCTTCCTACCCAAAAAAAAGGAAATTAAAAATAATAAATGAAGGCCGATCAGGCTTGAATAGGATAGCAATAAAAGGTCTTTGATATGAGAGAACACTTTTTACCCTCAAATTGGGATAGACACAGGAGGACCTGCGGATCTTTAAAAATGTGGATGTAGATAACCAATACAAAAAAATTAATTAGTGTGGATCTGAACGAGACCCGTAGTCCTGAATATCTTGATTGCCAGCTTCAAAATGCTTGACATTATGGGGCTCAAACAAAATCGTGTTCTAGCACGATGCTGATATCGTTTCAGGTTTAGCCCCTAAAACTTTTCAAACCAGGCATGTTTGTCTACCATGGCAATAAGGGGCTAAAATGATAAGTATGTTGAGACTCAGTGTTTGGGGGCAGTGTCACCCCATAAACTCCCCTTAAACCAATTACAATTGCGGTTAAAATAAAACGAATTTAACAGTAGAGCACGATGCTGATGTCCCACCCTACATACCTCTCAAACTGTACATATTTGTGGATTATGGCAAAAAGGGGCTCAAATCTGATATCTGTTTTATGACCAAGTGTCTCAGGGACGAATGATCTAATAAACCCCCCAGAACCACACAAGTATGCCGACTATAGCAATATATAGCTCAAATGTTGGTTTTTGTGTGAGTATGAATCTGATATCCACTTTCGGGGCAAAGGGTTTGGCTACTCCAATCCACCACCAAAACCAAAAGAATGAAGTAGATCTAACATCCAAACTTTAATGGGCGAACCTTCCCCTTACCCTTTTTTTCAAAAACGCCGGATCTCGGAGATGGGTGGGGCGATTAACGCGAAATTTGGGATGATATCCACTATTGGAGTAACATCTGAAAGGCCGTAACAGCACCCCCAACAGGACTTTTTTCCCGACCATGCCAATATAGGGCTCAGATACAATAATAGAGTAAAATAAGACGCAGAGGAGCGGACCTTGTCCAGCTAGTTTTTTATATAAAGGGGCTTTATAAATAAATTTAAGTGAAATCGGCAATAAATCTCCTATATCTGGGGTTAAATCCCTATATCAGCAAATAGGTCTATATGGCAGCTACATCTAAATATGATCACATATCGTGCTTATTCAGTTAGGATATCGAGGGGCCTAGTACAACACACCATTCCAACTTTTAAATAAATCGGATAATACATGGGCCTTTCGCTTAAAACCCTAAATAGCCAAATTAGTCTATATGGCAAGTGCAAAATTGCCATGAACATTCCATTAAGTAACAGGCGGCAACATCTCACATATCAATGAGTGCTGTCCGATTCAAGTTTAAGCTCAATGATTAGGGGCCTCATTTTTATAGCCGAGTCCGAGCGGCGTGCCGCAATGCGACACCCTTTGGGGAGAAGTTTTTACATGGCATGTTAAATGTCGCCAGCATTGTCACCAGGCATTGACAATTTTTTCAGATGTTCTTGCCAGGATTGTAACCTCTGTGCCACAGTGGTCTATATGGCAACTGCATCAAATTTTGTAAACCGATTTGACCCATTTTCAATCCTCAAACATCATTAGGAAGGGGGTATAAAAATAATGTTAAGGGGGTATAAAATTAATGTACCCATCTTTGGTTTAAGCAGTTGACTGTATGAAAACGGTCTAAAAATCCACACGCTCATATGCCAAACGCATATTCCTCATGTGAAATTCCCGTAAGTGAAACATGTCGCGTCAACAAGTAATCTACCAACATGTCTAAGCATAAATTCGCTTGTTTTTGAAAAAAACAACGTCATAAATCAGAGACACATTTCGATGGTTATCATCAAATGTGCGGATGTGCTAATGTATGTTCACGTGTAGGTAACTAAGTGACCCCATGGTTAAAGAGAGAATTCATTCAGGTATCTGTTCTGCTTGGTAGGTAGGACATCATCACTTCTGCCAAGGGTATAAAACCAAAAATCGCGAATGGAAAATCAAACACATCAGAAAACGCAATCAACTGAAGTACAACGTCAACAGTGAACAGTTGCAATAATGGAAAACTTCACCTCAAATATCACCATAGGATCACCGATGTCCCATGGTCATTTCCTTCAGCAAGTTTGCACATCTTTGGGTCAGGATTTGCTGCCCATGCAAGCACTGAATACCACCATACTATCGCCCTACGTAAATCCGCAAAACATCGATTGCTTGGTTAAAATGGAAATGGAACGCATTCGGGAAACGTGCGCCCGCAAAGAGGAACAGTATGTTGAACAAATGTTAGTCGAGAATCCCATTACAATTGAAAGACGTCCTAATGGCCAACAGACACCACCGCCACCAACCAAAATACAACAACAATATGCAGAAACATCACTTTACTATCATCGATATGACGCGGAAAGTAGCTTGAAGGCTTCAAGAGATGACAACGGCAATGACAAAGCTCCTTTATTGCCTTTGGATCAGCAGCAATTGTTGCTGCAACAACAACGTGCAGAGGCTTGTCGTCGTTCCCGCTACAACAACAAAATCCGGAAAGCCAAATCGAAATATCGCCATAAATACATGTCCCAAAAGTTGGTGCAGAGCTCTCAAATGTTTGATTGTATTCAGGATCTCATTGCCCAAGCCGAAAGTCATTTGCTTGCCCAAGGACTAAGCAAAGAAAAACTACAGCAGTTGCGTTCCAATTATGGCATGAACAAAAATAAAGCACTGAGTCAATAGATTGGTTCATAGGAAGTGCCCGGTATTGTTTGACACAAGTGACTTGGCCATACCATACACGTACACATTGAGATTGCATCATTGCAAAATGCTGTAGTTTTATTTATTTTATTTTTAATGACCCTGAATGTTATTTAGTTTGTTAAATGTCAAGAACATGTACATACATACTAATTATAAAAATTAATTTAATTTATTTAATAAAAAGTAGTTTGCTTAAGTTAAAAAAATTTAAAAATATATACATTATTTTATCTTATGAAGCACGAAGAACTTTTTGTTTTATGAGAAACAATATGAAGTTTAAGAATATTGTGGTCTAATCGGGGTTTCCATTGAATTTTCTTTCGATCATCTTGAAAGTTTGCACAGACGTCTTTTTAGACTAAAGACGAAGCCTATTGAAATTGGAATAAATCGATTCTGGGGCCTAATTCTCGCATCTATTACCGAGCGAGTTTTTGTTCGATGGTTTAAGATCGTAATTTGTCAAAAATTTATCGATTTCGGGGAAGAAAAAATCGATCTGCCGAGCATATTTTGCCATCTTAATGGTAAAGAAAGTAAATTGTGATTGTTTAAAAAGTTATTCCTCTACTTACTTTAATTGGCTATGACAGAACATTAGTTCCACTAGCCGAACGTAGAATAGCCTTCCAAGCGCCTCGATCTTTTGCGCTCATTCTAAAATCTCTGACACTAAGTTTCGAGGTGTCTCCCACCACTTGATCTTTCCATCGGGTTTTTGGTCTTCCCGGTTTGCGTATACCACCGTGTTTGCCTTCAAAAGACTTCTTTGCGAGAGCTTCTTCATCCAATCTGACAATATGACCCAGCCAACGCAGCCGTTATATTTTGATACTTGTAACTATGCTATCGTTGTCATACAGCTCATACAGTTCGTGGTTTATACGACGCCTATATTCTCCATTAACGTAAACTGGTCCATATATTTTACGAAGAATCTTTCTCTCAAATACTCCTAGCACTGCTTCATCTGCTTTCATGCCTCCGAACCGTACAACAACACCGGTAGTATCAGTGTCTTGTATAGTGTAATCTTCGTCTGTCGAGAGGTGGCCTGTTTACTTAATCCAAAGTAGCATCATGTCATTCGTTTCGGTTACGGAGGTGCCGATGTCCATTTTGTTTATCTGCTCGGTTGTACAAGACGTTTTGGGAGTTGAATCTCCATTTACTGTCAGACCCATTTTCACCGATTCCTTCGATTCTTTCAAAGGCTACACTTACTACTTCCGGTGGCTGACCTATGATGTCGATGTCGTCGGCATAGGCGAGTGTCATATCTATTCACATCTGCATCTCGTATAAACTTCTCCAGCATTATATTAAAGAGATCACACGATCGGCTGTATCCTTGCCTGAAACCTCGTTTGGTATTGAATATTTCGGAGAGATTCTTTCCTATTCTTACTGAGGAACGCGTATCAGCATGTGTCATCCTGCAGAGTCTTATTAATTTTGCAGGGATACCAAACTCAGACATGGCTTCAAATACCTTTGCACGTAAAGGGGTTTCGAAAGCGGCTTTGTAGTCTACAAAGAGATGGTAGGTGTTGACTTGTCCTTCTCGGGTTTCCTAACTACCATGTTTTTTGCTACGGCCAAATTAATGCCTCGTGTTATGACAGTTATAGTATAGTTCGTCACCGTTTGGTGTTGTAGTGACGCCATTCCCAGTCTATTGCACTTCCTGTAAGGCGATAATATCTGCCTTGTACTTCTCTAATACATCCACCAGTGCGTATACTGCACCTTCTCTATAGAGACTGCGGACATTTCAGATGTAGATCCGCAAATCATGGTCCTTTTTTCGTTTGCGTGGGTCGTCAACGTTGGGGGGTCCGTTTTTACTATTCCTTTGTTTCTCTTAGTAGTTCTCATAGTTTTCCGGGGGCGGGATACTGGGCCAGAGCCCCAACCGCATGAGTTTTGTGGGATTGCCCATGAAAAATCGAATTGAAACTACATTCATTTCGACTTTTCTCCGACTTATTGACTTTTTTCGACATTTCGGAATTTTTTCGACTTTTTTCGGTTTTTCAACTTTTCCACTTTTTTTACAAAAAGTCAATTAGTTGAAAGTCGTATTTTTTGAATCCCTAGGTCACCCAAAAACGGCAGTTGTGCCGAAGAACATTGAGGCACCCTTGGGAATTTTTCCCACCACCCAGATTTAGATATAACTCCCATATATAGCTTTCATCCGATGTGGCCTTTTCAGTCTTCAGTATTCACACTTTTGGTGCAATCTTTACAAAATTTAGCATGCAATGTTTCATGTGACTTCTTAATACGTGTGCAAAATTTCATCAAAATCGGGTCAGATTTAGAAATAGCTCCCATATATATCTTTTATCCGATTAAGGCTATAGAAGCAACAATTTAGAGCCGATCTTTTCCAGATATGACATGAAGGGCTTTTTGTGATATCCCAATATATGTGCTAAATTTCATCAAAATCGGATCGATTTAGATATATCTGTCATATATATCTTTCATCCGATTTGGCCTTTTAAGGCTCTGGCCCTTTAAGGCTCTAGATTTAGATATATCGATTGGCCTTTTAAGGCTCTAGTAGTCACAGATCACAAAATTTAACACGAGATGTTTTATTTGACGTCCCAATACCTGTGCAAAATTTCATTAAAATCGGATCAGAAATTTTGCAAGAGATGTTTTATTTAAGTTCCAATAGGATTGCAAAATTTCATGAAAATGGTTCAAATTTAGTTATAGGTTCCATATCTTTTATCCAAAATGGTCTTTGGTTCGAACTTTATAAAATTTAGTGTGCGGTGTTTTATTTAACGTCCTAGCACGTATATATATATATATATATATATATATATATATATATATATCTCCGATATATCTCTCATCCTGCCATAGTGACCGATCTCTCGATTTTAAGTCTTGGCTGCATAAAAGGTGCATTCATAGGAGCAGGATGTCGAAGGCCCTAACTCAACTCTTTGTCCCAAATTTCGGCGAAATCGGACAATGAATGCGACTTTTATGGGCCCAAAACCTTAAATCGAGAGATCGGTCTATATGGCAGCTATATCCAAATCTGGACTGATCTGGGCCAAATTGCAGATCAGTCCAAATTTCGGCGACATCAGGTAACAAATGCGCCTTTTATGGGCCCAAAACCTTAAATCGAGAGATTTGTCTATATGGCAGCTATATTCAAATGTGGACTGATCTGGGCCAAATTGAAGAATGATGTCGAAGGCACTTACACAACTAATTGTCTCAAATTTAGGCGAAATCGGACAATGAATGCGTTTTTTATGGGCTCAAGACCCTAAATCGACAGATCGGTCTTTATGGCAGCGATATTCAAATCTGGACCGATCTGGGCCAAAGATGTCGAATGGCTCACTGTTCCAAGTTTCGGCGACACCGTGTAATGAATGCGCCTTTTATGGGCGCAAAACCTTATATCGAGAGATCGGTCTATACGAAGGCTATATCAAGATATAGTCCGATGTAGCCTATTTTCGAACTTAACCTGCATATGGACAAAAAAGGAATCTATGCAAAGTTTCGGCTCAATATCTCTATTACTAAAGACTGTAGCGTGATTTCAAAAGACAGACGGACTTTATAGGGTCGGAAATGGATATTACGATGTGTCGCAAACGGACTGACAAAATGAATATACCCCCATCATTCGGGGGTATAAAAAGTTTACGTCAATGGCGTGCGTGAACTTATTATCCAAGATCGTCAAGCGACATGCCGTGAGATAAAGGCATCCTTGGGTATTTCTTCCACCAGTTTACATTCGATATTGGATGAGCGCCTTGCAGTTAAACTGGTTTGTTCTCGTTGGACTCCGCACAATTTGGCAATCGCTCAAAAAATGTTCGAGTCGATGAGTGCGAAGAAATGTTGAAAAATACAATTGACGGTGATTTTAGTCTCCATCATTATTTATGACTTTGTCTGATAACAGCTACACATGTATTTTCCATTAAATATTCTTAAATCATTTTCCTAATGGAAAACCCAATGTGCAAATTTGAATGGCCGACAGCGTTATAATTGAAGGTTGTCGGGCCAATAAGAAAAAAAAAAATACCTAACATAACTAAACAATTAATAACTATGGCAGATGGAATACCGGCTAAATTAGTGTTCATTGATACCTGGGTTGTTTGCATTTGGATAGAGGATAGATACAGGTAGTAATGGTAGCTTTGATACTATGCTATGTACGCTTACAGTATAAAAGGCAAAAATGCAAAGACGTAGCCAGGCATTTCAATTGCGCCATTCGCAGCATATACACCTCCTTTTTAAAAACCTCATTTTGGGAAAACTACTGAATCATACAAAATATGGCAAACATATCGACCTCGACTACAACTGGCCTCCTAATGCAAGAAGTCTATACATGCGTATCGCAAAACTTCTCTCTTCATAGTCTCAGTAATATGGAGATTCCAGACTACATCAATCCTCGGAATATCAACGAAATGGTCAGCATGGAAATGAAACGCATTCAGATGAATTGTGCACAGAAACAGCAACAATATGTTGAACAAATGCTAATGGAAAATCCTATTCCATTTGAACGGCGAACCACGGCTGCAACAAGGGAAATTAACAGTCAATTGTCAGCAGATCAATTGCAAATCCTACAACAACGCTCGGAGGCATGTCGTCGTTCGCGTTATAACAGCAAAATTCGAAAAGCCAAAGCAAAATATCGCCACAAATACATGACTCAGAAATTATTGCAAAGTTCTAAAATGTTTAATTGCATTCAGGATTTAATTGGCCAGGCTGAAAGTCAATTATTGGCTCTGGGACTTGGCATGGAGAAACTGCAGCAGTTACGTAAAACGTATGGCATGGATATGACCGTGGAATGTACCACAAATTTGGAGCACCAGCTTAAAATGGAATAGTTTTTAGTAATGATTTTAGTTTAATTGTTATAATATTGACCAATCATTGTTATTTAGTTTTAAGTCCTTATAAGGAAAAATAACAAATAAAAACGAAGTTAGTTTAAAACAAGTGAAAGCGTACTAAATTCGGCGGTATGAATTGAGATCGAGGGGGCTTTTAACAATGTGCGGACCGATACACTGATCCAATGACAGTGTATGGCAAGTAGAGTGTAGACCCGGTCCTAAGAGACTGGATAAAACATATGCTGAGGAACAGGTGGATAAATTGTGTGTCCTATGACATAAATATAAGGGAGAAAGTGGCACAAGGCACGCCACAGGGGGGCATTTTATCGCCACTTCTATGGGTGACCACTATAAATGATCTAAGTCGGATGCTGACTGAGGAGGGATTTGAACATCAGACGATTTTATAATACTTCACAAAGGGTAAGAATCCGAACCACCTGCAGAAGGGCCGAAAGGGTGTCTCAATGTTAACCCAGGTGTCTCAATGTTAACCCAGAAAAGACCAAAATCTGCCCATTCACGAGGAATACGAAGGTGAGCCAATTTGAAGCACCACGTTTCCTCAATAGAAAAAATCGATATCTGACAAGGTCAAATACTTAAGTGTGATCTTCGACAGAAAACTGAATTGGAAGTGTCACATTCAGGAGCGTACTGAGAAGGCTCACAGATGTTGGGCACTATGTAGACGGGCCGTAGGCTCGAAATGGGACCAGAATCCGAGGATAGTCCACTGGCTCTACAGGAGGCCAATACTTACCTACGCCTCAGTAGTTTGGTAGACTGCTATGGAGAAAAAGTTCAACATAAAGACCATACAACAGATTCAGAGAACATGTTGTCTTGGCATAGGCGGAGCGATGAGAACAACGCATAGGAGACTATTCTAGATATCCGACCATTGACATATGGATTAAGTGTGAGGCAGCCACTGCGGCTATGAGACTTAAGGCGATGAGAGAATGGATTGAGGATGGGAGCGGCTTATGCCATCGCGGAATAATCGAGGGGACGATAGGAACCCTGGAAGGAAGCGAAGAGGTTTCTGATCAGATACCCGAGATGAACCATGAGGTCGAGTGCGAAGCACATCTGTCAGCGGCACAGCCTTGGATTGACGGAACCCTAGTATTGCCATCTGGAAGATCATGTTACACGGATGGATCAAAGCTGGGGACAGAGTGGGCCTGGGGGTTTACATTAAGGACCCAGGGGACTGACATCTGTTTTAGACTGCCTGACCATAATGCGGTCCTGCAAGCGGTAATACGTGCGATCACGGACATGCGTGAGGTTGTGTGATGCTTACGCGAGAACGTCGAGTGTGAACACCTTTACGGACAGCAAAATTGCCATAAGGGCAATAACAACCAGTACGGTAAGGTCACGTACAGTTTTGTAGTGTAAGAAGGAGATTAACACCTTCTCTGAGGATGGCAAAATCCGCATCATTTGGCTGCCGGGCCATAACGGAGTAAGGGGGAATGCAAGGGCAGACGATTTGGCGGTGAAGGCCAGAGGACAGCCGTCAATAAGCTTGGTCAACACGAAGCCTTTTGGGTCGACGCAGTCCGAGTTAAGGAGAGTGCGACGAATGCGCATGCAACATTGTGGAACAGCGAAACGGTCGGTAGGACGGCGAAAATCCTACGGGGTATCCAGATCGTGAAAAGGCGAGGTTATTACCGAAAGGAAGCAAGAAGGTGGTCGGTATAACTATTGGAATCATAACGAGACACATAGGACTACGAGCCAGGACGGTAAGGTAACGAACAGTTTTGCAGTGTAAGATGGAGATTAAAGCCTTCTCTGAGGATGGCAAAATCAGCATCGTTTGAGTGCCGGGCCATAGAAGAGTAAGGGGGATTGAAAGGGTAGACGATTTAGCGGTGAAGGCCAGAGGACTGCCGTCAATAAATTTGGTTAACCCGAAGCCCTTTCGGATCGGACGCAGTCCTCTAGTTAAGGGCGTGGGCGACAAATACACATGCAACCCCGTGGAACAGCGAAACGGTCTGTAGGACGCCGAAAATCCAATGGGGTTATCCGGATAGTGAGTAGACGAGGATATTACTGAAAAGAAGTTAGTAGAGGCCAGTATAGCTGTTGGTATCATGACGGGACAGGACTACGAGCTCATTTATGTAAAATCGATGATGATGATGAGACGTTGAAGCATTTTCTTCGTCATTGGCCGGCTTTCGCGTC